>NC_056456.1:40281954-40289454 GCF_018296145.1 Oncorhynchus tshawytscha
ATTTGTTCTTAACTGACTTGCTTGGTTAAATAAAAATACATGAAAGTAGGATTGGGAATTGCTAGGGACCTCACAATACGATATTGTGACGATAATTAGGTGCCGATACGATATGTATTGTGATTCTCACAATTCTATATGCAGGATATTGTGATTTGATATTGCGATATGATGAACATAATACTCACCATATGTCTGTTGCAGAGAGATGAGCGAGAGAGAAAACTAGTCAGGAAAATAAAAGAAATGAACAAAATAAGAAACGCGACCAAAGACAAAAACTGAAACAGAAAACAATAGCACAAGTATTCGGCCCCTTTGAACTTTGTGTTGTGATGTCATTGTGATGTCATTAAGGGGTATTGTGATGTCATTAAGGGGTATTGTGATGTCATTAAGGGGTATTGTGTGTAGACTCCATTTTAGAACAAGGCTGTAACGTAACAAAATGTGGAAAAAGTCAAGGGGGCTGATTACTTTCCGAATGCACTGTATATGGTACATATAAACATATATATATATATATATATATATATATATATATATATATATATATATATAGTGCCTTGCGAAAGTATTCGGCCCCCTTGAACTTTGCGACCTTTTGCCACATTTCAGGCTTCAAACATAAAGATATAAAACTGTATTTTTTTGTGAAGAATCAACAACAAGTGGGACACAATCATGAAGTGGAACGACATTTATTGGATATTTCAAACTGTTTTAACAAATCAAAAACTGAAAAATTGGCCGTGCAAAATTATTCAGCCCCCTTAAGTTAATACTTTGTAGCGCCACCTTTTGCTGTGATTACAGCTGTAAGTCGCTTGGGGTATGTCTCTATCAGTGCGTGTAACGATGGTGACAGGTGTGCGCCATAACGAGCGGAGAGAAAGCATGTGACACTATTGGATGAAAAAAAGGCATTGTTTTGGTGCAGCTACAGCCGACTAGCTAAACTACAGTAGCAAAAAGCACGTTCTGTCTACAAATTGATACTTGGAGTGAAGTATGGATATAATATTGATACTTGGAGTGAAGTATGGATATAATATTGATACTTGGAGTCAAGTATGGATATAATATTGATACTTGGAGTCAAGTATGGATATAATATTGATACTTGGAGTCAAGTATGGATATAATATTGATACTTGGAGTCAAGTATGGATATAATATTGTCCCAAAATTATATTTGCGATTTGTTTTCCCCATCAATAAAGGCAGAGGTGTGTGTGTGTGTGTGTGTGTGTGTGTGTGTGTGTGTGTGTGTGTGTGTGCGTCTGTTTGTGTGTGTGTGTGTGTGTGTGTGTAGGTGCATCTGTCTGTTGTGTGTGTGTGTGTGTGTGTGTGTGTGTCTCTGTGTGTGTGTGTGTGTGTGTGTGTGTGTTTGTGTTTGTGCGGGCCTGAGCATTTGTTGTGTGTGTGTGTGTGTGTGTGTGTGTGTGTGTGTGTGTGTGTGTGTGTCTGTTGCGTCTGTTTGTGTGTGTGTGTGTTTGTGTTTGTGCGGGCCTGAGCATTTGTCTGTGTGTGTGTGTGTGTTGTGTGTGTGTGTGTGTGTGTGTATAAAGGTAACCCATTGATTTAACTGTTCACACACTGTGTTAGGCGACACACATTGACAATGGATCCAAGTGAATGGTATACAACCCTGGGGAATGTCCCTTTGTTTTCTGTGGTGACCCATCCCACACACAGCTGGAAAATAGTACTCTCTTAAGTCAGACAAATGAGAGAAGCACGGCGGTGTGTGTTAACATTTAATCTCTAAAGGGTTTCGTCGGTTCACATAAACCCTCTATGACTGTTGCTGTAACCTCTCATAGAACGCCACAGTCCCTATGTCTCTCTCTTATTTATGTAGACCTAGGAATTACTATGATTTGTGACAGACAGGCTTCTTTACAAAAAAAAAGGTGATATAAGCTTTACGACTGTTCTATAACCTGTCGTAGAACGTCCCAGTCCCTATGTCACTGAGTCTCTGGGTTCTAAGCAGTAATAATGAATTATGACAGACAGACAGGATAAATAAAGAACTCTAATGACTCTGGCTGTTTGTCTCCGCTATGCATGGTTCTATCACCACCCCGGAGGGACACTCCACATTCAATCATTAGCTGTTGATTTGCAAGTGATTTTATTTACATTCTGAGTAGGCGGTAATAGTCTGAAGTTGAGTCCTCTGTGTCTCTCTCTCTCTCTCTCTCTCTCTCTCTCTCTCTCTCTCTCTCTCTCTCCCTGAGTGTGTGTGTGTGTGTGTGTGTGTGTGTGTGTGTGTGTGTGTGTGTGTGTGTGTGTGTGTGTGTGTGTGTGTGTGTGTGTGTGTGTGTGTGTGTGTGTGTGTGTGTGTGTGTGTCTGTGTGTCTGTGTGTGTGTGTGTGTGCGTGTGTGCGTGCGTGCGTGCGTGCGTGCGTGCGTGCTGTGTGTCGTGTGCGTGCGTGCGTGCGTGCGTGCGTGTGTGTGTGTAAACGTCCAGAATCTGTAAACCTCACTAATTATTTTCCAAGGATCTCTACATTGTTATTAAGGACAAACAAGAGATGGATTGAGGGAGGAGAGTAGGAAATGAGGATGGGGAGCTGTAATTTTAGATTTTTTTATACCAAAAATATTTCAAGAATATTGCCATTTTTGATTTTGCCCAAAGTAATGGTACATTGATACACAATTTAACCTCAGTTAACTTGTTTTGACATCACATTGTTGTTTGTAGAATGTCTATTTGGAATGTTTTCAGTGTATTTAGAATGTTTTCAGTGTATTTAGAATGTTTTCAGTGTATTTAGAATGTTTTCAGTGTATTTAGAATGTTTTCAGTGTATTTGGAATGTTTTCAGTGTGTTTGGAATGTTTTCAGTGTATTTGGAATGTTTTCAGTGTGTTTAGAATGTTTTCAGTGTATTTAGAATGTCAGTGTGTTTAGAATGTTTTCAGTGTGTTTAGAATGTTTTCAGTGTGTTTAGAATGTTTTCAGACAATGCGCCAAAAAAACAAATTGTGCACTAAAGAAGAGAGGCTTGAAAAATTAACACCCCGAATGGATGGATCAGTGTTTTTTTTGTAAGGGGGAGGAGAGGAGGATGGAGGAGAGGAGGATGGGAGGAGAATAGGATGGGAGGAGAGGAGAGGAGGATGGGAGGAGAATAGGATGGGAGGAGAGGAGGATGGGAGGAGAGGAGAGGAGGATGGGAGGAGAGGAGGATGGGAGGAGAGGAGGATGGGAGGATGGAGGAGAGGAGGATGGGAGGAGAAGAGGATGGAGGAGAGGAGGATGGGAGGAGAGGAGGATGGGAGGAGAGGAGGATGGAGGAGAGGAGGAGGGGAGGAGAGGAGGATGGAGGAGAGGAGGATGGGAGGAGAGGAGGATGGGGGAGGAGAAGAGGATGGGAGGAGAGGAGGATGGAGGAGAGGAGGATGGGAGGAGAAGAGGATGGGAGGAGAGGAGGATGGAGGAGAAGAGGATGGGAGGAGAGGAGAGGAGGATGGGAGGAGGATGGGAAGAGGATGGGAGGAGAGGATGGGATGGAGGAGGAGGAGGATGGGAAGAGGATGGGAGGAGATGAGGATGGGAGGAGGATGGAGGAGAGGAGGATGGGAGGTGGCTAGAGGAGAGGAGGATGGGAGGAGGATGGAGGAGAGGAGGATGGAGGAGAGGAGAGGAGGATGGGAGAAAGGAGGAGGATGGAGGAGAGGAGGATGGGAGGAGGATAGAGGAGAGGTGGATGGGAGGAGGATGGAGGAGGATGGATAATGGGAGGAGGATGGAGAGGAGGAGAGGAGGATGGGAGGAGGATAGAGGAGAGGAGGATGGAGGAGGATGGAGGATGGGAGGAGGATGGAGGAGAGGATGGAGAAGAGGAGGATGGATGAGAGGAGGATGGGAGGATGGGAGGATGGAGGAGAGTAGAGGAGGATGGAGGAGAGTAGAGGAGGATGGAGGAGAGGAGAGGAGGCTGGAGGAGAGGAGAGGAGAATGGAGGAGAGTAGAGGAGGATGGGAGGAGGATGAGGAGAAGGTAGAAACAAAGCATGTATCTGTATGTCTTGATGTTAAACCTTACCTGATACTGGCCCTTACCTGACCCTTACCTGACCCGTGCCCTTACCTGACCCTTACCTGACCCTGGCCCTTACCTGACCCTTACCTGACCCGTGCCCTTACCTGACCCTTACCTGACCCGTGCCCTTACCTGACCCTGACCCTTACCTGACCCTGCCCCTTACCTGACCCTTACCTGACCCTGACCCTTACCTGACCCTTACCTCACCCTGGCCCTTACCTGACCCGGACCCTTACCTGACCCTGGCCCTAACCTGAACCTGAACCTGACCCTTACCTGACCCTGACCCTTACCTGACCCTTACCTGACCCTGGCCCTTACCTGACCCTGGCCCTTACCTGACCCTTACCTGACCCTGGCCCTTACCTGACCCTGGCCCTTACCTGACCCCGACCCTTACCTGACCCTGGCCCTAACCTGACCCTGGCCCTAACCTGAACCTGACCCTTACCTGACCCTGACCCTTACCTGACCCTGGCCCTAACCTGAACCTGACCCTTACCTGACCCTGACCCTTACCTGACCCTTACCTGACCCTGACCCTGGCCCTTACCTGACCCTTACCTGACCCTGACCCTGACCCTTACCTGACCCTACCTGCCCTTACCTGACCCGGCCCTTACCTGACCCTGACCCTGACCTGACCCTTACCTGACCCCGACCCTTACCTGACCCTGGCCCTAACCTGACCCTGGCCCTAACCTGAACCTGACCCTTACCTGACCCTGACCCTTACCTGACCCTGTCCCTAACCTGAACCTGACCCTTACCTGACCCTGACCCTTACCTGACCCTTACCTGACCCTGACCCTGGCCCTTACCTGACCCTTACCTGACCCTGACCCTGACCCTTACCTGACCCTTACCTGACCCTAACGACTAAGGCACTGGCAGGGTGATTGGTTTTCTGCTTATATTACCGCCTTTGGGTGATTGTGGGTGCATTGAAAAAGATTTTGTCATGCCACCTCTTTGATTGTGGATCAGGTTAGCCTTGTAGGACGTGATTTGACATGGGGGAGTGCTTTAGAAACTGTCAGATTTATATGGTAAAGATGTAGCCTAGGTTTATTTTCACAGTGTGGTCAATACGCCATTGATCTAGAGGTTAAACATGTTCAGAACACAACACACAGAATCAAGACGATGAGACTGTCTCTAAATGACTGATTTCACACTGGGTCAATGTAAAGTTGTGCTGAAGGAACATAGGAGAAACTCTGAGGGAAAGCTGTTCTGCCAAAGACCAGTCTGCTTGGTGGGTTGACCTTATCTCAATCCTGTCATGGGTAGGGCAAAATATCACATCACAATATTTTGTGATAGAAAGGCAGGAACCTAGGAAGAAACCTAGAGAGGAACGAGGCTACGAGGGGTGGCCAGTCCTCTTCTGGCTGTGCTGGGTGGAGAGGAACGAGGCTACGAGGGGTGGCCAGTCCTCTTCTGGCTGTGCTGGGTGGAGAGGAACGAGGCTACGAGGGGTGGCCAGTCCTCTTCTGGCTGTGCTGGGTGGAGAATATGAGAGTAAATTGACATTTAAGGTCAGATTGTTCTTCAAGATGTTCAAACATCCATAGATGACCTCCTCTGTGGACTGTTGTTCTGTAAAGAGCCCTCTGACCTCCTCAGACTGTTGTTCTGTAAAGAGCCCTCTGACCTCCTCAGACTGTTGTTCTGTAAAGAGCCCTCTGACCTCCTCAGACTGTTGTTCTGTAAAGAGCCCTCTGACCTCCTCAGACTGTTGTTCTGTAAAGAGCCCTCTGACCTCCTCAGACTGTTGTTCTGTAAAGAGCCCTCTGACCTCCTCAGACTGTTGTTCTGTAAAGAGCCCTCTGACCTCCTCAGACTGTTGTTCTGTAAAGAGCCCTCTGACCTCCTCAGACTGTTGTTCTGTAAAGAGCCCTCTGACCTCCTCAGACTGTTGTTCTGTAAAGAGCCCTCTGACCTCCTCAGACTGTTGTTCTGTAAAGAGCCCTCTGACCTCCTCAGACTGTTGTTCTGTAAAGAGCCCTCTGACCTCCTCAGACTGTTGTTCTGTAAAGAGCCCTCTGACCTCCTCAGACTGTTGTTCTGTAAAGAGCCCTCTGACCTCCTCAGACTGTTGTTCTGTAAAGAGCCCTCTGACCTCCTCAGACTGTTGTTCTGTAAAGAGCCCTCTGACCTCCTCAGACTGTTGTTCTGTAAAGAGCCCTCTGACCTCCTCAGACTGTTGTTCTGTAAAGAGCCCTCTGACCTCCTCAGACTGTTGTTCTGTAAAGAGCCCTCTGACATCCTCAGACTGTTGTTCTGTAAAGAGCCCTCTGACCTCCTCAGACTGTTGTTCTGTAAAGAGCCCTCTGACCTCCTCAGACTGTTGTTCTGTAAAGAGCCCTCTGACCTCCTCAGACTGTTGTTCTGTAAAGAGCCCTCTGACCTCCTCAGACTGTTGTTCTGTAAAGAGCCCTCTGACCTCCTCTGTGGACTGTTGTTCTGTAAAGAGCCCTCTGACCTCCTCAGACTGTTGTTCTGTAAAGATGACTGATTCCAAAAATGGGGTGGCAGTGTGTTTGTGTGTGTGTGTGTGTGCGCGTGCGTGCGTGTGTGTGTGCGCACACGTGTGTGTGTGTGTGCGCACGCGTGTGTGCGTGTGTGTGCGTGTGCGTGTGTGTGTGCACGCGTGTGTGTGTGTGTGTGCGTGCGTGCATGCGCGCGCGTGTGTGTGTGTGTTAGTAGTTTTACTGTACTCTCCATGCGTTGTGAAGTGTAGTCACATTGGAGCTGTGTGTGTGTGTTTGTTTTGCTCTCCCAGCGCTCTCCGCTCCTATATTCTCCTCTCCCTTCACCTCCCAGTCCTCTCCTCTCCCTTCACCTCCCAGTCCTCTCCTCACCCTTCATCTCCCAGTCCTCTCCTCTCCCTTCACCTCCCAGTCCTCTCCTCTCCTCACCCTACACCTCCCAGTCCTCTCCTCTCGTCACCCTTCATCTCCCAGTCCTCTCCTCTCCCTTCACCTCCCAGTCCTCTCCTCTCCTCACCTTTCACCTCCCAGTCCTCTCCTCTCCCTTCACCTCCCAGTCCTCTCCTCTCCTCACCCTACACCTCCCAGTCCTCTCCTCTCCTCACCTTTCACCTCCCAATCCTCTCCTCTCCCTTCACCTCCCAGTCCTCTCCTCTCCTCTCCCTTCACCTCCCAGTCCTCTCCTCTCCTCACCCTTCATCTCCCAGTCCTCTCCTCTCCCTTCACCTCCCAGTCCTCTCCTCTCCTCACCCTTCATCTCCCAGTCCTCTCCTCTCCCTTCACCTCCCAGTCCTCTCCTCTCCTCTCCTCACCCTACACCTCCCAGTCCTCTCCTCTCCTCACCCTTCATCTCCCAGTCCTCTCCTCTCCCTTCACCTCCCAGTCCTCTCCTCTCCTCTCCTCACCCTACACCTCCCAGTCCTCTCCTCTCCTCAACCTTCA
>NC_056456.1:40294454-40316954 GCF_018296145.1 Oncorhynchus tshawytscha
TCAACCTGATCACTAACATATACCTGTTACGATGCTTCTTCCTTCAACCTGATCACTAACATATACCTGTTACGATGCTTCTTCCTTCAACCTGATCACTAACATATACCTGTTACGATGCTTCTTCCTTCAACCTGATCACTAACATATACCTGTTACGATGCTTCTTCCTTCAACCTGATCACTAACATATACCTGTTACGATGCTTCTTCCTTCAACCTGATCACTAAAATATACCTGTTACGATGCTTCTTCCTTCAACCTGATCACTACATATACCTGTTACGATGCTTCTTCCTTCAACCTGATCACTACATATACCTGTTACGATGCTTCCTCCTTCAACCTGATCACTAACATATACCTGTTACGATGCTTCTTCCTTCAACCTGATCACTACATATACCTGTTACGATGCTTCCTCCTTCAACATGATCGCTAACGGCAGGGTAGCCTAGTGGTTAGAGCGTTGGATTAGTAACTGAAAGGTTGCAAGTTCAAATCCCCGAGCTGACAAGGTACAACTCTGTCATTCTGCCCCTGAACAGGCAGTTAACCCACTGTTCCTAGGCAGTCATTGAAAATAAGAATTTGTTCTTAACTGACTTGCCTAGTAAAATAAAGGTAAAATTAAAAATAAATAAATATACCTTGTTACGATGCTTCTTCCTTCAACATGATTGTAAACATACATTTACATGGCTGTTGGCCACAGGAACATCATGAAGAGAGACACTCGAGATGAGATTCATTCATTAACACATTACCCCAAACTCAGATCAAAGAACACCACACCATTACCATAGGAGATTATGTATGAATTCAGAATGAGCTGCATCTTCTAATGAATGACAACAACAAGAAGAATAAAAAAAATATGGGCCTTGGGACCTAATTGGCACCCTATTCCCTATGTAGTGCACTACTTTTGCCCAGGGTCCATCGGGTGGTAGTGCACTACGTAGGGAATAGGGTCCCATTTGGGACGTACACATGACTTCTGCATCCTGATGTGGATTTTTGAAGATGAAAGGAAAAGGTAGAATTAGATGTAACTCATTTTAATTCCACCAGGCTGCAGGTTTTAGCTTTAGCCGTTGGTGTTTGTCATCTCATCAGAGAAACTTTAATAGCAGATGTTAATCCCTGAAAATTACCAAACTAACTTTGTCTCTTTGAAGCACCTGGCTGGGATGTAGGACTATAGATTAATGTAATGTATGGATTAGATTATCCCTGGCTGTAGATGCACCTGGCTGGGATGTAGGACTATAGATCAATGTAATGTATGGATTAGGATATCCCTGGCTGTAGAGGCACCTGGCTGGGATGTAGGACTATAGATGAATGTAATGTATGGATTAGGATATCCCTGGCTGTAGAGGCACCTGGCTGGGATGTAGGACTATAGATGAATGTAATGTATGGATTAGATTATCCCTGGCTGTAGAGGCACCTGGCTGGGATGTAGGACTATAGATGAATGTAATGTATGGATTAGATTATCCCTGGCTGTAGAGGCACCTGGCTGGGATGTAGGACTATAGATCAATGTAATGTATGGATTAGGATATCCCTGGCTGTAGAGGCACCTGGCTGGGATGTAGGACTATAGATGAATGTAATGTATGGATTAGATTATCCCTGGCTGTAGAGGCACCTGGCTGGGTGTTGGACTATAGATGAATGTAATGTATGGATTAGATTATCCCTGGCTGTAGAGGCACCTGGCTGGGATGTAGGACTATAGATGAATGTAATGTATGGATTAGATTATCCCTGGCTGTAGAGGCACCTGGCTGGGATGTAGGACAATAGAGATAGCCTGCAGAGTTCTGTCCTACTATCCAGGTGTGTTTGGACACTATGAAGAGTAGCTGCTGCTGTGGCAGGAACTAATGGAGATCCATAATAAACCACAGGAAGAGTAGCTGCTGCCTTGTTAGGAACTAATAGGGATCCATAATAAACCCCAGGAAGAGTAGCTGCTGCCTTGGCAGGAACTAATGGGGATCCATAATAAACCCCAGGAAGAGTAGCTGCTGCCTTGGCAGGAACTAATGGGGATCCATAATAAACCCCAGGAAGAGTAGCTGCTGCCTTGGCAGGAACTAATGGGGATCCATAATAAACCCCAGAAGAGTAGCTGCTGCCTTGGCAGGAACTAATGGGGATCCATAATAAACCCCAGAAGAGTAGCTGCTGCCTTGACAGGAACTAATGGGGATCCATAATAAACCCCAGGAAGAGTAGCTGCTGCCTTGGCAGGAACTAATGGGGATCCATAATAAACCCCAGGAAGAGTAGCTGCTGCCTTGGCAGGAACTAATGGGGATCCATAATAAACCCCAGAAGAGTAGCTGCTGCCTTGGCAGGAACTAATGGGGATCCATAATAAACCCCAGGAAGAGTAGCTGCTGCCTTGTCAGGAACTAATGAGGATCCATAATAAACCCCAGGAAGAGTAGCTGCTGCCTTGACAGGAAATAATGGGGATCCATAATAAGTCCCAGGAAGAGTAGCTGCTGCCTTGTCAGGAACTAATGGGTTTCCATAATAAACCCCAGGAAGAGTAGCTGCTGCCTTGTAAGGAACTAATGGGGATCTATAATAAACCCCAGAAAGAGTAGCTAAGTCCTTGGCAGGAACTAATGGATATCCATAATAAACCCCAGGAAGAGTAGTTGTTGCCTTGGCAATGCGGATCCATAATAAACCCCTGTAAGAGTAGCTGAGTTCATGGCAGGAACTAATGGAGATTCATAATATACCCCAAAAAGAGTAGCTGATGCCTTTGCAGGAACTAATGGGGATCCATAATAAACCCCAGGAAGAGTAGCTGCTGCCTTGGCAGGAACTAATGGGGATCCATAATAAACCCCAGGAAGAGTAGCTGCTGCCTTGGCAGGAACTAATGGGGATCCATAATAAACCCCAGGAAGAGTAGCTGCTGCCTTGGCAGGAACTAATGGGGATCCATAATAAACCCCAGGAAGAATAGCTGCTGCCTTGGCAGGAACTAATGGGGATCCATAATAAACCCCAGGAAGAGTAGCTGCTGCCTTGGCAGGAACTAATGGGGATCCATAATAAACCATAATAATAAAATGGGGATCTTTTGGTTTCTCTCTCTACTATTTGTATTTCATATACCTTTGAGTATTGGTTGTTCTTATAGGCACTATAGTATTGCCAGCCTAATCCCAAGAGTTGATAGGCTTGAAGTCATAAACAGTGCTGTGCTTCAAGCATTGCTAAGAGCTGCTGGCAAACACAGTAAAGTACGGTTTGAATGAAGCCTGCTGCTGCCTACCACCGCTCAGTCAGACTGCTCTATCACATATCAAATCATAGACTTAATTATAACATAATAACACACAGAAATATGAGCCTTTGGTCATTAATATGGTCAAATCCGGAAACTGTCATTTTGAAAACAAAACGTTTATTCTTTCAGTGAAATACG
The DNA here is from genome assembly GCF_018296145.1 of Oncorhynchus tshawytscha. NCBI lineage: Eukaryota > Metazoa > Chordata > Actinopteri > Salmoniformes > Salmonidae > Oncorhynchus > Oncorhynchus tshawytscha. The sequence continues at coordinate 40,297,922 of NC_056456.1, forward strand.
GAACCGTTCTGTATTTTATCTAACGGGTGGCATCCCTAAGTCTAAATATTCCTGTTACACTGCACAACCTTCAATGTTATGTCATAATTATGTACAATTCTGGCCAATTAATTATGGTCTTTGTTAGGGAGAAACACAGTTCCCAACGAGGCAGGCGGCCCAAACTGCTGCATTATATCCTGACTCTGCTTGCACTGAACGCAAGAGAAGTGACACAATTTCCCTAGTTAATATTGCCTGCTAACATGCATTTATTTTAGCTAAATATGCAGGTTTAAAAATATATACTTCTGTGTATTGATTTTAAGAAAAGCATTGATGTTTATGGATAGGTACGTTGGTACAACGAATGTTCTTTTTCCGTGATTGTGCTTTCGTTAGATCATCACCCGTTTGGCGGAAGTTGAGGCTGTGATTCCATGATAAATTAACAGGCACCGCATTGATTATGTGCAACGCAGGACAAGCAAGTAACATCATCAACCATGTGTAGTTAACTAGTGATTATGTGAAGATTGATTTGTTTTCATAAGATTAGTTTAATGCTAGCTAGCACCTTTCCTTGGTTCATTGCTGCCACAAGGTCCTTTTGACACTGCACTCGCGTAACAGGTGGTCAGCCTGCCGTAACAGGCGGTCAGTCTGCCGGCCAGTCTGCCCTAACAGGTTGTCAGCCTGCCGTAACAGGTGGTCAGCCTACCGTAACAGGTGGTCAGCCTGCCGTAACAGGTGGTCAGTCTGCCCTAACAGGTGGTCAGTCTGCCCTAACAGGTGGTCAGCCTGCCCTAACAGGCGGTCAGCCTGCCACACAGTTTCATCGTGGATTGCAATGTTCTCGGCGTCCAAAAAGGCAGATTACCGATTGTTATAAAAACTTGAAATCCTAATTAATCGGTCGACATCTAGTATAGATAGTTATTCTAACATGATGCAGTCCAGACTACCAGTGTAGGCTAGCAGGGGATATGTGGAGCAGGCAGGTGTGCTCTGTTTGGAGACATCAGATAGATAGAATCGACTATGAGCCACAATTCTAGTGCCAAAACTGTTTTTCATGTTCTAGTATCGAAAAAGTACCTGAAGTTTCGGTGTACCGTGCAACACTAGTGAGGACCATGTTGTGCACCTCCAACCCGCTCAACAACCTCCTCTCCTCTCCTAGTAATGTCAGATAGACACCCTTGTTGGGGACCACCACTGCCTCTTTAAACCTATGTAAAATATGTTTTGTTTTCTGAATTTTTATAATGAGTATTTCTGTCATTGAATTTGGCGCTCTGCAACCTCACTGGATGTTGGCTAGATGGGATGCTAGAGAGGTTAAAGTACACAAAGGAAAATAAATAAACATAAATATGGGTTGTATTTACAATGGTGTTTGTTCTTCACTGGTTGCCCTTTTCTTGTGGCAACAGGTCACATGTCTTGCTGCTGTGATGAAACACTGTGGTATTTCACCCAGTAGATATGGGAGTTAATCCATTATGGTTCACTATGTAGGGAATAGGGTGCCATTTGTGACGCTAGCACCCCTGTCTCTGCTTCTCCAGTTGTCAGTCTGTGATTAAGGCCCTGACTGTCATTACTGACTGTCATTACTGACTGTCATTACTGACTGTCATTACCCTGTCAGAAGGAGGGTCAGCTACCAGGTCACGTTGCATTGTCTGCTTATTGGAGCTATTACCTACTACATGATCTACAATCTGCCCAAATAAAAAATAAACAGCTTCCTCTATAATCGCAGAGAGAGAGAGAGAGGGGGGGAATAGAGAGAGAGGGAATAGAGAGAGGATAGAGTAGGAACAACCAGTGAAGAACAAACACCATTGTAAAGACAACCCATATTCATATTTATGTTTAACTATTTGCACATCGTTACAACACTGTACATAGACATAATATGACATTTGAAATGTCTTTATTCTTTTGGAACTTCTGTGAGTGTAATGTTGACTGTTCATTTTTATTGGTTTATTTCACTTTGTTTATTTCACTTCGCAATGTTAGCATATGTTTCCCGTGCCAATAAAGCCCTTAAATTGAAATTTTTTATAGAGACGAGAGAGTGTAGAGAGAGAGAGAAGAGATAGAGAGAGAGTAGAGGAGAGATAGAGAGAGAGAGAGAGAAGAGATAGAGAGAGAGAGTGTAGAGATAGATGAGACAGAGAGAGAGAGAGAGAGAGTAGAGAGAGAGGAGAGAATAGAGGTGGAGAGAGAGAGAGTAGGGAGAGATAATGGAATCGAGAGAGAGAGAAGGGAAGAGAGAGAGAGGAGAGTGGAGAGTGAGTGGAGAGAGAGTGTAGACAGAGAGAGTAGAGATTGAGTGTAGAGAGAGAGAGGAGAGAAAGTAGAGAGAGAGAGGAGAGAGAAAGGAGAGAGAGTGGAGGTGGAGAGTAGAGAGAGAGAGGAGAGAAGAGAGAAGAGAGAAGGGAAGAGAGAGAAAATGGAAGTGGAGATAGAGAGAGAGAGAAGGGAAGAGAGAGAGAGAGAGAGAGAAGAGAGAGAGAGAGTGGAGGTGGAGGTGGAGAGAGAGAGAGAGAGGAGAAAGAGAGAAGAGAGAAGGGAAGAGAGAGAGAGTGGAGGTGGAGAGTAGAGAGAGAGAGGAGAGAAGAGAGAAGAGAGAAGGGAAGAGAGAGAAAATGGAAGTGGAGATATGGAGAGAGAAGGGAAGAGAGAGAGAGAGAGAGAGAGAGAGAGAGAGAGTGGAGGTGGAGAGAGATAGAGAGAGAGAAAGGAGAAGAAAGAGAGAGAGAATGGAAGTGGAGATAGAGAGAGGAGAGAGAGAGAGACACTCTGGACTCTGGTAAGACACCAGGGAAGCAGCAGGCACCTTATCTGATGCTAAATACTCCTGCACCTCTCTATACTGAGCAGCAGAAACACACACACACACACACACACTATATGAACAACGGCAGCAAGGCTTTCTACTCTTACAGGAGGAGTTGACATTTACACTGCTGGAATGGAACTCTTCTGACTGAGTTTAGAGTCTATTTTTTTCTTCTTCATATCTGTTCGGTTTTTCAGACGAGGCCTTTGACTAAAACCCTTTCTCATGCTTGGTGTCTTGACGGATTTATCCAACATCGTGTGACATGAAACATCATTTTTCCTCTCCTTGTATTTAAGTACAGGGCATTCGGGAAGTATTCAGACCACTTGACTTTTTCCACATTTTGTTAAGTTTCAACCTTATTCTAAAATCGATTAAATCGATATTGTCCCTCCTTCATCAATCTAGACACAATACCCCATAATGACATCACAATACCCCTTAATGACATCACAATACCCCTTAATGACATCACAATACCCCTTAATGACATCACAATACCCCATAATGACAAAAAACTGCTTTTTAGGAATTTTTACAAATGTAAAAAAAAAAAATTGGAAATATCACGTTTGCATAAGTATACAGATCCTTTACTCAGTACTTTGTTGACACACCTGTATTTGGGAGTTTCTCCCATTCTTCTCTGCAGATCCTCTCAAGCTCTGTCAGGTTCGATGGGGATGGGTGTTGCTGCACAGCTATTTTCAGGTCTCCAGAGATGTAAGATCGGGTTCAAGTCTGGGCTCTGGCTCGGCCACTCAAGGACATTCAGAGATTTGTCCTGAAGCCACTCCTGCGATATCTTGGCTATGTGCTTTGGGTCGTTATCCTGTTAGAAGGGAAACCTTCACCCCACTCTGAGGTCCTGAGCACTCTGGAGCAGGTTTGCATCAAGGATCTCTCTGTACTTTGCTCCGTTCATCTTTCTCTCGATCCTGACTAGTCTCCCAGTCCCTGCCACTGAAAAACATCCCCACAGCATGATGCTGCCACCACCATGCTTCACCGTATGGATGTGGCAGGTATCCTCCAGACATAACGCTTGGCATTCAGGCCAAAGAGTTCAATCTTGGTTTCATCAAACTAGATAATCGTGTCTCTCATGGACTGAGAGTCCTTTAGGTGCCTTTGGCAAACTCCAAGTGGGCTGTCATTTGTCTTTTACTGAGTGGCTTCTGTTTGGCTCTACCATAAAGGCCTGATTGGTGGTGCTTCAGAGACGGTTGTCCTTCTGGAATGTTCTCCCATCTCCACAGAGGAACTCTGGAGCTTTGTGAGAGTGACCATCGGGTTCTTGGTCACCTCCCTGACCAAGACCCTTCTCCCCAGATTGCTCAGTTTGGCCCACAGCCAGCTCTACGAAGAGTCTTGGTGGTTCCAAACTACATTCATTTAAGAATGATGTCCACTATGTTCTTGGGGACCTTCAATGCTGCAAAACATTTTTAATACCCTTACCCAGATCTGTGCCTCGACACAATCCTGTCTCGGAGCTCAATTGTGCATGGATCCATGCTGAATATCCCTAGTGAATTGATGTTGATCATCTGTTGCCAGGTTGATTAACAGCAGCATCAATGAGTTCATGTATTCATGATTTTGTGCCTCGGTGTCTACTGTGCTCAATTGTGTAGTATAGACTATTGCGCAAACCCCAACGCTATTCTTATGAATTATTCTGACTATAATGACAACAAAAAATGACATACAGCCTTGCTTCTTCACAACATCATCTGGAAATGACAAATACATTTTGGTTTCCATGTTTACATCTGAAATTTATCGTGCAATTATAATGAGGAACAAACAACATCTACTGCTTCAACCATGAATTTCGACAAGAAACCTGTTTTTTTGGTCTCTTTCTCATTATAAAAACAGCGACGGTGAGATTCAAATGTTGAGATTAATGCTACCTCTATTTATGGCTTGATTACGTGTGTCTGGGTCAACCACATACAGAAACATCACCATGTAATCTATTTAGTCAGGCAACTCCACGTTATTCTGACATATTTCACAACGTAATAATCATTTGAATACCAATGCGTTGGGAAGGACGACACGTAATTATTCTTCGTGGTAATGGCCTACTTTTTTGACACTTTTTGCAGGCTTTTGTGTGTGTGTGTGTGGGGGGGCAGGGGGGTTGGTCTATATTAGGCCCTATACAATTGTATACCATTGAGGTCCTTGATTACAATGAAGTGCTTGAAAAAGTCCCTAAAAGTCCTTGAATTTGACTTGACAATGCCTATATGAACCCAGCAGAACCCTGCTTAAAGGATATGTAGTCCTTGAATTTGACTTGACAATGCCTGTATGACGCCAGCAGAACCCTGCTTAAAGGATATGTAGTCCTTGAATTTGACTTGACAATGCCTATATGAACCCAGCAGAACCCTGCTTAAAGGATATGTAGTCCTTGAATTTGACTTGACAATGCCTGTATGACGCCAGCAGAACCCTGCTTAAAGGATATGTAGTCCTTGAATTTGACTTGACAATGCCTGTATGACGCCAGCAGAACCCTGCTTAAAGGATATGTAGTCCTTGAATTTGACTTGACAATGCCTATATGAACCCAGCAGAACCCTGCTTAAAGGATATGTAGTCCTTGAATTTGACTTGACAATGCCTATATGAACCCAGCAGAACCCTGCTTAAAGGATATGTAGTCCTTGAATTTGACTTGACAATGCCTGTATGACGCCAGCAGAACCCTGCTTAAAGGATATGTAGTCCTTGAATTTGACTTGACAATGCCTGTATGACGCCAGCAGAACCCTGCTTAAAGGATATGTAGTCCTTGAATTTGACTTGACAATGCCTGTATGAACCCAGCAGAACCCTGCTTAAAGGATATGTAGTCCTTGAATTTGACCTGACAATGCCTATATGAACCCAGCAGAACCCTGCTTAAAGGATATGTAGTCCTTGAATTTGACTTGACAATGCCTGTATGACGCCAGCAGAACCCTGCTTAAAGGATATGTAGTCCTTGAATTTGACTTGACACTGCCTGTATGACGCCAGCAGAACCCTGCTTAAAGGATATGTAGTCCTTGAATTTGACTTGACAATGCCTGTATGACGCCAGCAGAACCCTGCTTAAAGGATATGTAGTCCTTGAATTTGACTTGACAATGCCTGTATGACGCCAGCAGAACCCTGCTTAAAGGATATGTAGTCCTTGAATTTGACTTGACAATGCCTGTATGACGCCAGCAGAACCCTGCTTAAAGGATATGTAGTCCTTGAATTTGACTTGACAATGCCTGTATGACGCCAGCAGAACCCTGCTTAAAGGATATGTAGTCCTTGAATTTGACTTGACAATGCCTGTATGACGCCAGCAGAACCCTGCTTAAAGGATATGTAGTCCTTGAATTTGACTTGACAATGCCTATATGAACCCAGCAGAACCCTGCTTAAAGGATATGTAGTCCTTGAATTTGACTTGACAATGCCTGTATGACGCCAGCAGAACCCTGCTTAAAGGATATGTAGTCCTTGAATTTGACTTGACAATGCCTGTATGACGCCAGCAGAACCCTGCTTAAGGGATATGTAGTCCTTGAATTTGACTTGACAATGCCTATATGACGCCAGCAGAACCCTGCTTAAAGGATATGTAGTCCTTGAATTTGACTTGACAATGCCTGTATGACGCCAGCAGAACCCTGCTTAAAGGATATGTAGTCCTTGAATTTGACTTGACAATGCCTGTATGACGCCAGCAGAACCCTGCTTAAAGGATATGTAGTCCTTGAATTTGACTTGACAATGCCTGTATGACGCCAGCAGAACCCTGCTTAAAGGATATGTAGTCCTTGAATTTGACTTGACAATGCCTGTATGACGCCAGCAGAACCCTGCTTAAAGGATATGTAGTCCTTGAATTTGACTTGACAATGCCTGTATGACGCCAGCAGAACCCTGCTTAAAGGATATGTAGTCCTTGAATTTGACTTGACAATGCCTGTATGACGCCAGCAGAACCCTGCTTAAAGGATATGTAGTCCTTGAATTTGACTTGACAATGCCTGTATGACGCCAGCAGAACCCTGCTTAAAGGATATGTAGTCCTTGAATTTGACTTGACAATGCCTGTATGACGCCAGCAGAACCCTGCTTAAAGGATATGTAGTCCTTGAATTTGACTTGACAATGCCTGTATGACGCCAGCAGAACCCTGCTTAAAGGATATGTAGTCCTTGAATTTGACTTGACAATGCCTATATGAACCCAGCAGAACCCTGCTTAAAGGATATGTAGTCCTTGAATTTGACTTGACAATGCCTATATGAACCCAGCAGAACCCTGCTTAAAGGATATGTAGTCCTTGAATTTGACTTGACAATGCCTGTATGACGCCAGCAGAACCCTGCTTAAAGGATATGTAGTCCTTGAATTTGACTTGACAATGCCTGTATGAACCCAGCAGAACCCTGCTTAAAGGATATGTAGTCCTTGAATCAACTTGACAATGCCTGTATGACGCCAGCAGAACCCTGCTTAAAGGATATGTAGTCCTTGAATTTGACTTGACAATGCCTGTATGAACCCAGCAGAACCCTGCTTAAAGGATATGTAGTCCTTGAATTTGACTTGACAATGCCTGTATGACGCCAGCAGAACCCTGCTTAAAGGATATGTAGTCCTTGAATTTGACTTGACAATGCCTGTATGACGCCAGCAGAACCCTGCTTAAAGGATATGTAGTCCTTGAATTTGACTTGACAATGCCTATATGAACCCAGCAGAACCCTGCTTAAACGATATGTAGTCCTTGAATTTGACTTGACAATGCCTGTATGAACCCAGCAGAACCCTGCTTAAAGGATATGTAGTCCTTGAATTTGACTTGACAATGCCTGTATGACGCCAGCAGAACCCTGCTTAAAGGATATGTAGTCCTTGAATTTGACTTGACAATGCCTATATGAACCCAGCAGAACCCTGCTTAAGGGATATGTAGTCCTTGAATTTGACTTGACAATGCCTATATGAACCCAGCAGAACCCTGCTTAAGGGATATGTAGTCCTTGAATTTGACTTGACAATGCCTATATGAACCCAGCAGAACCCTGCTTAAGGGATATGTAGTCCTTGAATTTGACTTGACAATGCCTATATGAACCCAGCAGAACCCTGCTTAAAGGATATGTAGTCCTTGAATTTGACTTGACAATGCCTATATGACGCCAGCAGAACCCTGCTTAAAGGATATGTAGTCCTTGAATTTGACTTGACAATGCCTGTATGACGCCAGCAGAACCCTGCTTAAAGGAAATGTAGTCCTTGAATTTGACTTGACAATGCCTGTATGACGCCAGCAGAACCCTGCTTAAAGGATATGTAGTCCTTGAATTTGACTTGACAATGCCTGTATGACGCCAGCAGAACCCTGCTTAAAGGATATGTAGTCCTTGAATTTGACTTGACAATGCCTGTATGACACCAGCAGAACCCTGCTTAAAGGATATGTAGTCCTTGAATTTGACTTGACAATGCCTATATGAACCCAGCAGAACCCTGCTTAAAGGATATGTAGTCCTTGAATTTGACTTGACAATGCCTGTATGACACCAGCAGAACCCTGCTTAAAGGATATGTAGTCCTTGAATTTGACTTGACAATGCCTGTATGACGCCAGCAGAACCCTGCTTAAAGGATATGTAGTCCTTGAATTTGACTTGACAATGCCTGTATGACGCCAGCAGAACCCTGCTTAAAGGATATGTAGTCCTTGAATTTGACTTGACAATGCCTATATGAACCCAGCAGAACCCTGCTTAAGGGATATGTAGTCCTTGAATTTGACTTGACAATGCCTATATGAACCCAGCAGAACCCTGCTTAAAGGATATGTAGTCCTTGAATTTGACTTGACAATGCCTATATGAACCCAGCATAAGGATATGTAGTCCTTGAATTTGACTTGACAATGCCTATATGAACCCAGCTTAAAGGATATGTAGTCCTTGAATTTGACTTGTATGTATGTATGTATGAACCCAGCATAAGGATATGTAGTCCTATAGGCAGGTGGACTTGGAGTCACGGGACCGTTTGCATTCAAACTGCTTGACTTTTTTCCAAATGTTGTTACTTTACAGTCTTATTATAAAATGGATTAAATAAAAAACAATTCCCCAGCAATCTACACAATAATGACATCACAATACCCCATAATGACATCACAATACCCCATAATGACATCACAATACCTCATAATGACAAAGCAATAACAGGTTTTTATAAAGTTTAGCACATTTATAAAAATAAAAAAAACAGAATTACCTTATTTACATAAATAAGTATTCAGACCCTTTGCTATGAGACTCTAAATTGAGCTCAGGTGCATCCTATTTCCATTGGTCATTCTTGTGATGTTACTACAGGTCCACTTGTGGTAAATTCAATTGACTGGACATGATTTGGAAAGGCACACACCTGTCTATATAAGGTCCCACCGTTGACACTGCATGTCAGAGCAAAAACCAAGCCATGAGGTTGAAGGAATTGCAGGTCCCCAAGAAAACAGTGGCCTCCATCATTCTTAAATGGAAGAAGTTTGGAACCACCAAACCTTTTCCGAGAGCTGGCCGCCCAACTCTGACAGAGCTCTAGAGTTCACCAATCAGGCCTTTATGGTAGAGTGGCCAGACGGAAGACACTCCTCAGTAAAAGGCACATGACAGCCTGCTTGGAGTTTGCCAAAAGGTACATAAAGACTGTCAGACCATGAGAAACAAGATTCTCTGGTTTGATGAAACCAAGATTGAACTATTTGCCCTGAATGCCAAGTGTCACATCTGGAGGAATCTGGCACCATACCTTATGGTGAAGCATGGTGATGGCAGCATTATGCTGTCGTTATGTTTTTCAGCGGTAGGGACTGGGAGAACAGTCAGGATCGAGGTGAGGATGAACGGAGCAAAGTACAGAGAGATCCTTGAGGAAAACCTGTTCCAGAGCGCTCTGGACCTCAGACTGGGGCGAAGGTTCACCTTCCAACAGGACAAGGACCCTAAGCACACAGAAAAGACAACGCAGGAGTGGCTTCGGGACAAGTCTCTGAATGCCAGTGCCCAGACTTGAACCCTATCATACATCACTGTAGAGACCTGAAAATAGCTGTGTAGCAACACTCCCCATCCAACCTTACAGAGCTTGAGAGGATCTGCAGAGAAGGATGGGAGAAACTCCCAAAATACAGGTGTGCCAAGCTTGTAGAGTCATACCCAAGAAGACACAAGGCTGTAATCACTGCCAAAGGTGTTTCAACAAAGTACTGAGTAAAAGGTCAGAACACTTGTGTTTTTTTAAATTAGCCAAAAATGTAAAAAAATATATATGTTTTTGCCTAGTCATTATGGGGTATTGTGTGTAGATTTAAGAGGGGAAAAAAGCAATTTAATCCATTGTAGAATAAGGCTGTAACCTAATAAAATGATAATAATTAAAATAATATAATAACAAAAACTAAATGTGGAAAAAGTCAAGGGGTCTGATTACTTTCTGAACGTGCTGTATATTCCTCTAAATACACATCTGCAGAAAAATATTTTAAAAATGTTTTGTTTCAATTTTTTTTTTTACATTCAGAGTAAATTGCCTATATTTCCTTTTTTTCTTCTATAGGCTATTTCAATGGATATAATAATAAGATATGTTATATTTAATAAGATATGTTATATTTAATAAGATATGTTATATTTAATAAGATGTGTTATATTTAATAAGATATGTTATATTTAATAAGATATGTTATATTTAATAAGATGTGTTATATTTAATAAGATACGTTATATTTAATAAGATACGTTATATTTAATAAGATACGTTATATTTAATAAGATACGTTATATTTAATAAGATATGTTATATTTAATAAGATACGTTATATTTAATAAGATACGTTATATTTAATAAGATATGTTATATTTAATAAGATGTGTTATATTTAATAAGATATGTTATATTTAATAAGATATGTTATATTTAATAAGATGTGTTATATTTAATAAGATACGTTATATTTAATAAGATACGTTATATTTAATAAGATACGTTATATTTAATAAGATACGTTATATTTAATAAGATACGTTATATTTAATAAGATATGTTACATTTAATAAGATACGTTATATTTAATAAGATATGTATGAAGCTATGGTTCCGTTTCTTCAAAAGCAGCTCTAAATGTCAAGTCAGAAAATCTGTTTTAGTTTCTTCTCGCTCCGATACCGTATGATTTCTCCCGCCACGCTCTTCTATGACCAAACAATGAATCTGTCTATTGGAGTTCTAGTTCTATTTCAGAACGTTGTTTTTTAATGAAGTTTGAACATGCCTTACAGTGGAGCAAAGCATTACATGACAAAAAAAGGATTGCAGGCAAAAAAAATCCTTCCTTGCCGCTGTGAACCAAATGGCCAAAAGCCTTAATCCTACTCATTTAATTATCATAAAAGCATTAAGACAAATTCAAGTTATGAAAAGTGTTTTTGTCTTTAAAGTTGCTCGGAAACAATTATGTGTTTCAGAATCTATGGTATTCTCAATCTATCTATCTCTATCTATCTATTCTCAATCTATCTATCTCTATCTATCTATTCTCAATCTATCTATCTCTATCTATCTATTCTCAATCTATCTATCTCTATCAATCTATTCTCAATCTATCTATCTCTATCTATCTATTCTCAATCTATCTATCTCTATCAATCTATTCTCAATCTATCTATCTCTATCTATCTATTCTCAATCTATCTATCTCTATCAATCTATTCTCAATCTATCTATCTCTATCTATCTATTCTCAATCTATCTATCTCTATCAATCTATTCTCAATCTATCTATCTCTATCTATCTATTCTCAATCTATCTCTATCTATCTATTCTCAATCTATCTATCTCTATCTATCTATTCTCAATCTATCTCTATCTATCTATTCTCAATCTATCTATCTCTATCTATCTATTCTCAATCTATCTATCTCTATCTATTCTCAATCTATCTATCTCTATCTATCTATTCTCAATCTATCTCTATCTATCTATTCTCAATCTATCTATCTCTATCAATCTCTATCTCTCTATCTCTATCTATCTATTCTCAATCTATCTATCTCTATCTATTCTCAATCTATCTATCTCTATCTATTCTCAATCTATCTATCTCTATCTATCTATCTCTATCTATCTATTCTCAATCTATCTATCTCTATCTATTCTCAATCTATCTATTCTCAATCTATCTATCTCTATCTATCTCTATCTATCTATTCTCAATCTATCTCTATCTATCTATTCTCAATCTATCTATCTCTATCTATTCTCAATCTATCTATCTCTATCTATTCTCAATCTATCTATCTCTATCTATCTCTATCTATCTATTCTCAATCTATCTATCTCTATCTATTCTCAATCTATCTATCTCTATCTATTCTCAATCTATCTATCTCTATCTATCTCTATCTATCTATTCTCAATCTATCTATCTATCTCTATCTATTCTCAATCTATCTATCTCTATCTATCTCTATCTATCTATTCTCAATCTATCTATCTCTATCTATCTATTCTCAATCTATCTATCTCTATCTATTCTCAATCTATCTATCTCTATCTATCTATTCTCAATCTATCTCTATCTATCTATTCTCAATCTATCTATCTCTATCAATCTCTATCTCTCTCTCTCTATCTATCTATCTCAATTCAATTCAATTCAATTCAAGGGGCTTTATTGGCATGGGAAACGTGTTAACATTGCCAAGGCAAGTGAGGTAGATAATATATAAAGTGAAAGTGATCTATCTATCTCGATCTATATATCTCTATCTATTTATTCTCAATCACAACTATATTTTGAATGACAAATTATACGTCAGTCCACATTAATGTAAAATTGAGCAAACAATACCAAGGTGGAAAAAAATATGAGATTTCTAATGAAAACTGGCTACAGCTGAGGACTTCTGAGGACAGCTGAGGACAGCTGAGGACAGCTGAGGACAGCTGAGGACAGCTGAGGACAGCTGAGGACAGCTGAGGACTTCTGAGGACAGCTGAGGACAGCTGAGGACAGCTGAGGACAGCTGAGGACAGCTGAGGACAGCTGAGGACAGCTGAGGACTTCTGAGGACAGCTGAGGACAGCTGAGGACTTCTGAGGACAGCTGAGGACAGCTGAGGACTTCTGAGGAAGCTGAGGAGCTGAGGACAGGACAGCTGAGGACAGCTGAGGACTTCTGAGGACAGCTGAGGACAGCAGCTGAGGACAGCTGAGGAAAGATGAGGACAGGTGAGGAAAGATGAGGAGGTGAGGACAGCTGAGGACAGCTGAGGACTGAGGACTTCTGAGGACAGCTGAGGAAAGATGAGGAAAGATGAGGAAAGCTGAGGACAACTGAGGACAGCTGAGGACAGCTGAGGACATCTGAGGACAGCTGAGGACAGCTGAGGACTTCTGAGGACAGCTGAGGACAGCTGAGGACAGCTGAGGACAGCTGAGGAAAGATGAGGAAAGATGAGGACAGCTGAGGACAACTGAGGACAGCTGAGGACAGCTGAGGACATCTGAGGACAGCTGAGGACATCTGAGGAAAGATGAGGACAGGTGAGGACAGCTGAGGACAACTGAGGACAGCTGAGGAAAGATGAGGAAAGATGAGGAAAGCTGAGGACAACTGAGGACAGCTGAGGACAGCTGAGGACATCTGAGGACAGCTGAGGACATCTGAGGAAAGATGAGGACAGCTGAGGACAGCTGAGGACAACTGAGAACAGCTGAGGACATCTGAGGACAGCTGAGGAAAGGAACTCGATGTTGGCCTGGGCCTATATCCAGATTATTCTAGAAATGTGCAACCTACCTGCATACAACACATCGTAGCCGAGACATAATAAGAGAGGAGGATGAGGCAAACGTGTGAATCAGTTTATTTTGATCCAGTTCGGAGGACAGCCGAGTCTGCAGCCCATGATGATATACAAGCACAGGACGCCCAGCCAGCGAGACTCCATCTACGTGAGCCACACACAGACATGTCCACACAGCTCCAGCAGGAATAGCTCTGTGTGTGTGTGTGTGTACTTTTACGTGGTTGCGTGCATGTGTGTTTAAATGTGACCAATACTACTATGTATCACTGTAAAGATATTGAAATATGTAAACATCTTGACCTTTTGCTGTTGAACATCATGTGGGAACATCATGTGGGAACATCGTGTGGGAACATCATGTTACATTAGCCTGAACATCATGTGGGAACATCATGTGGGAACATCATGTTACATTAGCCTGAACATCATGTGGGAACATCGTGTGGGAACATCATGTTACATTAGCCTGAACATCATGTGGGAACATTGTGTGGGAACATCATGTTACATTAGCCTGAACATCATGTGGGAACATCGTGGGGGAACATCATGTGGGAACATCATGTTACATTAGCCTGAACATCATGTGGGAACATCATGTGGGAACATCATGTTACATTAGCCTGAACATCATGTTACATTAGGGAACATCATGTGGGAACATCATGTTACATTAGCCTGAACATCATGTGGGAACATCATGTGGGAACATCATGTTACATTAGCCTGAACATCATGTTACATTAGCCTGAACATCATGTGGGAACATCATGTTACATTAGCCTGAACATCGTGTGGGAACATCATGTGGGAACATCATGTTACATTAGCCTGAACATCATGTGGGAACATCATGTTACATTAGCCTGAACATCATGTGGGAACATCGTGTGGGAACATCATGTTACATTAGCCTGAACATCATGTGGGAACATCGTGGGGGAACATCATGTGGGAACATCATGTTACATTAGCCTGAACATCATGTGGGAACATCGTGTGGGAACATCATGTTACATTAGCCTGAACATCATGTGGGAACATCGTGTGGGAACATCGTGGGGGAACATCGTGTGGGAACATCGTGTTACATTAGCCTGAACATCATGGCGGCAGTGTAGCCTAGTGGTTAGAGCATTGGACCAGTAACCGAAAGGTTGCAAGTTCAAATCCCCGAGATGACAAGGTACAAAATCTGTCGTTCTGCCCTTGAACAGGCAGTTAACCCACTGTTCCTAGGCCATCATTAAAAATAAGAATTTGTTCTTAACTGACTTGCCTAGTAAAATAAAGGTAAAAATAAATAAATAAATGTGGGAACATCATGTTACATTAGCCTGAACATCGTGTGGGAACATCATGTGGGAACATCATGTTACATTAGCCTGAACTTCATGTTACATTAGCCTGAACATCATCTGGGAACATCATCTGGGAACATCATGTGGGAACATCATGTTACATTAGCCTGAACATCGTGTGGGAACATCATGTTACATTAGCCTGAACATCGTGTGGGAACATCGTGTGGGAACATCGTGTTACATTAGCCTGAGCATTATGTGGGAACATAATGTGGGAACATCGTAGGGGAACATCATGTTACATTAGCCTGAACATCATGTGGGAACATCGTGTGGGAACATCGTGTGGGAACATCATGTTACATTAGCCTGAACATTATGTGGGAACATAATGTGGGAACATCATTAGGGAACATCATGTTACATTAGCCTGAACATCATCTGGGAACATCGTGTGGGAACATCATGTTACATTAGCCTGAACATCGTTGTGGGAACATCGTGTGGGAACATCATGTTACATTAGCCTGAACATCGTGTGGGAACATCGTGTGGGAACATCATGTGGGAACATTGTGTGGGAACATCATGTTACATTAGCCTGAACATCATGTGGGAACATCGTGTGGGAACATCATGTGGGAACATCATGTGGTCTTCCAGCAGCACCACTAGTAAAACCTAAGCTTAATTAATGTTTCGCCCTAAGTTGCTCCAATTCTGTCAATCCACTAATTCCTACAGGGATATTATCCTTTACCCGTTAATACGTTTTCAAACATCTTTTAAATTTACTGGGGAATATGTGGAGATTTCCCCTTAACATGTTTAAAGGGGCAATCAGCAGGTGAAGCAATAACAAATCTTCCTCCCAGCCCCCTGTTTCACTATAAAGCAGGGGGATGTAACCACTCTCAAATTCAAAGACAGAGCGATGGATGCAAGGTCTGACCGTCTATGATATATACCCCCCCAAAAATTTTTTTACCTATTTTTTATTCTACACAGTGTTTGTTTACATGTACTATGTTTATAAACATTGGAGGAGAACAAGCTTCTATTTTGGGTTCTGAAAGAGTGTGACGGTTGAACTGAGCTCATGAGGCATTTATAAGTTATATACTTCAAGAATCAATGGGTCCATATCATTAATTTAAAGGGATGTAACAACTGCTGATCGGCCCTTTAATAGAACTCCACCACTGCCTCTCCTTGGAGAAATCACTGCTCCCTCCACCACAGCTGACTCAAATGGTTTTAGAAACAAAGTTTTCTTCAACCAGGAACACAACCTTGTTTCATTTGTATGCTCTGGTTAACAAAATAAACACACAAAAAAAGAGTCCCTGGACGTCACAGCCTTATGTATCGCTTCATTATGTATCGCTTCCTTACGTGTCACTTCATTATGTATCGCTTCATTATGTATCGCTTCATTATGTATCGCTTCATTATGTATCGCTTCCTTATGTATCGCTTCATTATGTATCGCTTCCTTACGTATCACTTCCTTATGTATCACTTCATTATGTATCGCTTCATTATGTATCGCTTCATTATGTATCGCTTCATTATGTATCGCTTCATTATGTATCGCTTCCTTATGTATCACTTCCTTATGTATCACTTCCTTATGTATCACTTCCTTATGTATCACTTCCTTATGTATCACTTCCTTATGTATCACTTCCTTATGTATCACTTCCTTATGTATCACTTCCTTATGTATCACTTCCTTATGTATCACTTCCTTATGTATCACTTCATTATGTATCACTTCCTTACGTATCACTTCCTTACGTATCACTTCCTTACGTATCACTTCCTTATGTATCGCTTCCTTACGTATCACTTCCTTATGTATCACTTCCTTATGTATCACTTCCTTATGTATCGCTTATGAAGCCTCTGTATTCTCTGGTTAACAGAGGAGAGCGAGAGAGAGAAGGATGGTCTGGACATATGATTTAGTTCCAACCAGCTATGGACAGAACACATTATTTAGTGATGGGACAGAACAAATGACTTAGTTCAAAACAGCTACAGATAATTAACAAGACATGGAAGAAGTCTGAAAGTGAATTATTATGTGAGTCAGAGAGAGATGGAAGAGAGAGAGAGAGTGAGTGTGAGAGAGAGAGAGAGAGAGAGAGACGGAGAGAGTGAGTGTGAGAGAGAGAGAGAGAGAGAGAGACAGAGAGAGAGAGAGACAGAGAGAGAGAGAGAGAGAGAGAGAGAGAGAGAGAGAGAGAGAGTGAGAGAGAGAGAGAGAGAGAGAGAGAGACAGAGAGAGAGAGAGACAGAGAGAGACAGAGAGAGACAGAGAGAGAGAGAGATGGAGAGAGAGATGAGAGAGAGAGAGAGAGAGAGAGAGAGAAAGAAGAAGAAGGGGGGGTAGAAGCCACCCACTGACCTCATTTTTATGTGGTTATTTCTTTATAATAATAGCCATAGAGAAAGTGTCAGCTACGGCATAAGACGGTTGTAACCAATGTTCCCTCTGAGCTGCGCTCAACTTTCTAGATTTTTCCCTGTGAAATAAACAGTATCAACGTGTCCCTTTACTGTGGTGACTGTGATCCAATCAACACAATATCAGCCACTTTCAATGCAACATTAACGAAACAAAATGAAACTACTTTGGTTTTTGACACAGACTCAAAAGAAGTGCACTATGGGTCATAACCCCCGGAGCAGGAATCTGATCTTATCATATAGGTCCGCATACCCACATCCATACCCACATACATACCCACATCCATACCCACATCCATACCCACATCCATACCCACATCCATACCCACGCAGGCAGCCTTTTGGGTACCCTAAGCTACATTTAGTTAGGGACCCCCTCCCCACCTTGCAAGCAAAGCATTTTAGATGCCCTCCTCCTGACAGCGGAGAGAAAAATTGATGTTTTAAAGTTAATTTATTGTAATTCTACACATTTTGCCATGTGGCTTAGAGAAAATGTTGCAGTTTTATTGCAGGTTTGCTGCAATTCTAACAAATTGCCGTAGGGTTTGAATATGATATCTGAGTGACTAACAAAATCAATGGACGCCCACCAGCCGGTAATTCGACCATGAATCCTACAGTTTAGATAGCTGGCTAGACTAACTTACCAATCTAAAATGTTTTAGCTGACTGGGCTAATTGAGTGACTGTCAGTGACTTACATAACAAGAAAAACTGCTGATGCACAACCACATTTCGAAATTACACCTTGTGTATTCTAAGTTTCAACAGTAAGTTGAGACCCCGGCTGAGTTCTGCCTACAAAAAGGGGGTTCCTCCCCAGTTCCCTCCCTCCTCTCCTCTCCTCTCCTCTCCTCTCCTCTCCTCTCCTCTCCTCTCCTCTCCTCTCCTCTCCTCTCCTCTCCTCTCCTCTCCTCTCCTCTCCTCTCCTCTCCTCTCCTCCTCTCCTCTCCTCTCCTCTCCTCTCCATTTCCCTATCCTATCCTCTCCCCTCCCCTCTCTTCCCCTCTCCTCCCCTCTGCTCTCTCCCCTCTGCTCTCTCTCTCCTCTCCTCTCCTCTCCTCTCCTCTCCTCTCCTCTCCTCTCCTCTCCTCTCCTCTCCTCTCCTCTCCTCTCCTCTCCTCTCCTCTCCTCTCCTCTCCTCTCCTCTCCTCTCCTCTCCTCTCCTCTCCTCTGTCCTCTACTCACGCATGGTGCTGGTACTACTGTAGCCTGAGGATGTAGCTGGCTGTGTGTGTGGCTGGTAATCCGGGGTGCTGTATCTCCGGTGCGGTGACAAATCTAGGGAGACAGGCAGCACATGGCCAGACAGCCAGAGGACGCTACCCTATTCCCTACATAGTGCACTATTTAGGGCTCTGTTCAAAAGTAATGCACTATTTAAGGCTCTGTTCAAAAGTAGTGCACTATTTAGAGCTCTGTTCAAAAGTAGTGCACTATTTAGGGCTCTGTTCAAAAGTAGTGCACTATTTAAGGCTCCGTTCAAAAGTAGTGCACTATTTAG
>NC_056456.1:40321954-40361954 GCF_018296145.1 Oncorhynchus tshawytscha
TTAACAGTAAACATCACACATACAGAAGTTTCAAAACAATAAAGACATTACAAATGTCATTATATATATACAGTGTTTTAGCAATGTACAAATGGTTAAAGGACACAAGATAAAATAAACAAGCATAGATATGGGTTGTATTTACAATGGTGTTTGTTCTTCACTGGTTGCCCTTTTCTCGTGGCAACAGGTCACAAATCTTGCTGCTGTGATGGCACACTGTGGAATTTCACCCAGTAGATATGGGAGTTTTTCAAAATTGGATTTGTTTTCGAATTTTTTGTGGATCTGTGTAATCTGAGGGAAATATGTCTCTAATATGGTCATACATTGGGCAGGAGGTTAGGAAGTGCAGCTCAGTTTCCACCTCATTTTGTGGGCAGTGAGCACATAGCCTGTCTTCTCTTGAGAGCCATGTCTGCCTACGGCTGCCTTTCTCAATAGCAAGGCTATGCTCACTGAGTCTGTACATAGTCAAGGCTTTCCTTAATTTTGGGTCAGTCACAGTCAGTCACAGTGGTCAGGTATTCTGCCGCTGTGTACTCTCTGTGTAGGGCCAAATAGCATTCTAGTTTGCTCTGTTTTTTTGTTAATTCTTTCCAATGTGTCAAGTAATTATCTTTTTGTTTTCTCATGATTTGGTTGGGTCTAATTGTGCTGCTGTCCTGGGGCTCTATAGGGTGTGTTTGTGTTTGTGTTTGTGAACAGAGCCCCAGGACCAGCTTGCTTAGGGGACTCTTCTCCAGGTTCATCTCTCTGTAGGTGATGGCTTTGTTGTGGAAGGTTTGGGAATCGCTTCCTTTTAGGTGGTTATAGAATTTAACGGCTCTTTTCTGGATTTTGATCATTAGTGGGTATCGGCCTAATTCTGCTCTGCATGCATTATTTGGTGTTCTACGTTGTACACGGAGGATATTTTTGCAGAATTCTGCGTGCAGAGTCTCAATTTGGTGTTTGTCCCATTTTGTGAAGTCTTGGTTGGTGAGCGGACCCCAGAACTCACAACCATAAAGGGCAATGGGCTCTATGACTGATTCAAGTATTTTTAGCCAAATCCTAATTGGTATGTTGCAATTTATGTTCCTTTTGATGGCATAGAATGCCCTTGTTGCCTTGTCTCTCAGATCGTTCACAGCTTTGTGGAAGTTACCTGTGGCGCTGATGTGTAGGCCAAGGTATGTATAGTTTTTTGTGTGCTCTAGGGCAACAGTGTCTAGATGGAATTTGTATTTGTGGTCCTGGTGACTGGACCTTTTTTGGAACACCATTATTTTGGTCTTACTGAGATTTACTGTCAGGGCCCAGGTCTGACAGAATCTGTGCATAAGATCTAGGTGCTGCTGTAGGCCCTCCTTGGTTGGTGACAGAAGCACCAGATCATCAGCAAACAGCAGACATTTGACTTCGGATTCTAGTAGGGTGAGGCCGGGTGCTGCAGACTCTTCTAGTGCCCGCGCCAATTCGTTGATATACATGTTGAAGAGTGTGGGGCTTAAGGTGCATCCCTGTCTCACCCCACGGCCCTGTGGAAAGATATGTGTGTTTTTTGCCAATTTTAACCGCATACTTGTTGTTTGTGTACATTGATTTTATAATGTCGTATGTTTTACCCCCAACACCACTTTCCATCAGTTTGTATATCAGACCCTCATGCCAAATTGAGTCAAAGGCTTTTTTTGAAATCCACAAAGCATGAGAAGACTTTGCCCTTGTTTTGGTTTGTTTGGTTGTCAATTAGGGTGTGCAGGGTGAATACGTGGTCTGTTGTACGGTAATTTGGTAAAAAGCCAATTTGACATTTGCTCAGTGCATTGTTTTCATTGAGGAAATGTACGAGTCTGCTGTTAATGATAATGCTAATGCAGAGGATTTTCCCAAGGTTACTGTTGACGCATGTCCCATGGTATTGGGGTCAAATTTGTCTCCACCTTTGTGGATTGGGGTGATCAGTCGCTCCTCTCTCTCTCTCTCTCCTCCCTCTCTCTCTCTCTCTCTCGCTCCCCCTCTCTCTCTCTCCTCCCTCTCTCTCTCCCCCTCTCTCCCCCCCTCTCCTCCTCCCCCCTCTCTCTCCCTTCTCTCTCTCTCCCCCTCTCTCCTCCCTCTCTCCCCCTCTGACTCCCTCATCCCCCTCGATCCCTTTCTCATCATTATACAGACCCTGTGTCAGCCTGTGTGTGATTCATTTGCTTTTATCCTCTTCATTTGAAGACGGGGCTGTGTATAATTAGACTAGCTCTGTTTGTCCAGCATCTACACAGTAACAACAATAACCAAGGGTCAAAATAGCCATACATTGAACAATAAGCATAGAGGACATTTGATGCAGGTTGATTGGTCTGCCAGACACTGTCCCTCATCTTATGCCAGGAAGCAATGTAGTGCGCTGCCAACCCACAGCTCTCTGCGTCTTCCCCCAACAGGATGGGTAGCTTTCCCTCATCAGAGAGGTCTTTGAAACCTTAAATAAGGGTTTCAAATTTGGGTAAATGACACTCTCTAATTGTATTTTGTATATTTTGTCAGGAAATGCAGCTCTGTCTCGGGTTCTGCTGTGGTGCAGTGGTTGCCCAGCATTTCCTCTACAGGGAGCCAGGTTTTCCTGTGTCTACCCTTCTCAATGGCAATGCTGTGCTCACTGAGCCTGTACTTTGTCAAGGTTTTTCTAAGGTATTGATCAGTAACCATGGTCAAATAGTTAGCCACAGTGTACTGTCGATTTAGGGCCAGATAGCGCTGCATTGTGCTTTGTGCTTGTGTTTGTGTTTCCCAGTAAGCAATGTAGTTTTGTTTTGACTGTGTTGTAATTTGTTTTATTCTGATTGATTGGATGATCTGGTCCTGAGGCTTCAGTGTGTTAGTAGAACAGGTTAGTGAACTCAGCCCCAGGACCAGCTGGATAGAACAGGGGACTCAGCCCCAGGACCAGCTTGAGGGGACAGTGTGTTAGTAGAACAGGTTTGAACTCAGCCCCAGGACCAGCTGGATGAGGGGACAGCCAGTGTGTTAGTAGAACCAGGACCAGCCTGATGAGGGGACTCTTTTCTTTGCTCAGCTCTTGGCATTGCAGGGCTTGGTAATGATATGAGAGGGGGGTCACTGTATTTTAGATGTTTCCAAAACCTAATTGCTGCATACATTGTTTGTAGTTTTCCTCTGGACATGTAGCAGAATCTCACAGAACTCTGCATGCAGGGTTTCAATGGGGTGTTTGTCCCATTTGGTGAAATCTTGTTTTGCAAGTGTACCCCACACCTTGCTGCCATGAAGTGAAGTTGGTTCAATGACACATTCAATTCCTTTTAGCCAAATTTTAGCATTCATTTCGTAAGGTATTTCAATTGGAATTGGTTTTTTTTTATGATGTAGAATGCCCTGCGTGCTTTCTCTCTCAGTTCATTCACTGCCTCATTAAGGTGTCCAGTTGAGCTTATTTTTAAACCTCAGTAAACATTATACATTGATTTAATGATGTCATTATACATTGATTTAATGATGTCATCTTTTATTTTTCTTTTTTACATTTTTTTTGTACACCAGTATTTCTATATCCATATCATAGATGTATTTCTATTTCCATATCCTCATCTGCTCATCATCACTCCAGTGCTAATTGCTAAATTGAAATTACTTCGCCACTATGGCCTATTTTTTGCCTTACCGAATTACATAATTTGCACACACTGTATATATATATTTTTCTATTGTGACTGTACGTTTGTTTATTTCTACTGTATGTTTGTTTATTCCATGTGTAACTCTGTGTTGTTGTTTGTGTCGCACTGCTTTGCTTTATCTTGGCCAGGTCGCAGTTGTAAATGTGAAATTGTTCTCAAATTGCCTACTTGGTTAAGTAAAGGTGAAATAAAATAAGTAAAAATACATAATTTTCAATACTAGAACTGTGTCCCAAATAGAATCAAAGGCTTTTTGGAAGTTGATAAAGCATATATTTTGGTATTATTTTGGTGGACATGTTTATCTAACAGGGTGTGTGAGGGATAAATATGATCAGTCGTGCGATGTTTTGGTATAAATACAATTAGTCTTTTATTCAAGACATTGTGCTTATTAAGGAATTTAAGAACTCTTACATTTACAATACTACAGAAAACCTTCCCCAGATTACTGTTCACATAAATGCCTCTGTAATTATTAGGGTCAAATTTGTCTCTGTTCTTAAAGTTTGAGTCCTTGATTCCAGATGTCAGGGAAATAACCTACACTCAGAATCAAATTAACAGTTTTAATATAGCCAATTGAAATTTTGCACTAATGAGTTTTAGGATGCCATCAGGTCCGCATGCTTTTTAAAACATTTGAGGGCCTGAAGTTTATTTTTGAGCTCCTGGTCAGTAATTGGGTCCAATGGATTTTGTCATTTTTCTAATCCATTCAACTTCTCATGAATGTGGATCTTTGTTTGTGTCAATTTGAACGTTGATGTGATTTTAAAATGGATTATCATGTCACCATTTTGTATCGCTAATTCCTCGTTTCAATTTAAAAAAAAGTGTTTTTTCCAATATTGCCAGAAGTTGTTTGTGTTTATGGACTCCTCAATTAGTGCCAGCTGCTTGCTGTTGTACTGTGCTTTTTTGGTTCTGAGTGTAGAGTTCATAGAGTTTTAAAGTCTCACAGTAATGAAGGTGTAATTCACCATTATTTGGGTCTCTGTGCTTTTGGTTGGATTGTGTTCTAAATTTTTCTTTATAATTTTACAATCTGCATCAACCAAGTTGGGATGTGGTCTTTTTTTAATCAATTTCAGTTGTGCTTCTTTTGCTGTTTGAGAGAGAGAGAGAAAGAGGGAGAGAGAGAAAGAGAGAAAGAGAGAGAGACAGAGAGAGACAGGGAGAGAGATCATTCACTGTCAAGGCACTAACACCTCTGTCTGATCACATCCAAATTACGTTGTTCCTCAAAAGAACAGGCATGGAAACAAGCACACATTCACAGCCCAGTCAGGTGTACAACATCAGACATTCACAGCCCAGTCAGCTGTACAACACCAGACATTCACAGCCCAGTCAGCTGTACAACATCAGACATTCACAGCCCAGTCAGCTGTACAACATCAGACATTCACAGTCCAGTCAGCTGTACAACATCAGACATTCACAGCCCAGTCAGCTGTATAACATCAGACATTCACAGCCCAGTCAGCTGTACAACATCAGACATTCACAGTCCAGTCAGCTGTACAACATCAGACATTCACAGCCCAGTCAGCTGTACAACATCAGACATTCACAGTCCAGTCAGCTGTACAACACCAGACATTCACAGCCCAGTAAGCTGTACAACATCAGACATTCACAGCCCAGTCAGCTGTACAACATCAGACATTCACAGCCCAGTCAGCTGTACAACACCAGACATTCACAGCCCAGTCAGCTGTACAACATCAGACATTCACAGCCCAGTCAGCTGTACAACATCAGACATTCACAGCCCAGTCAGCTGTACAACATCAGACATTCGAACAGATGGGCCCAAAACAGCACAGAAGAATACCAGAAAGCAACCAGTAACAAAAATATCCAAACACTCTTAGAGAACTTTCTGGATACCACATTCACTCACAGTGAAGAAGGTATCAATCTAGCAGTAAAAAAAATCAACTATATATTCAGGCAAATGGCAAAAGAAGCACAACTGAAATTGATAAAAAACAAACCAAAAAATATCACAAATGACAACTGGTTTAACTTGTTGGCTGCAATGGGATAAGTGTCATCAACAACGGCTGAATAGCATAGCGCTACATTAAAGAGAGAGAGAGAGATAAAGAGAGATAAAGAGAGATAAAGAGAGAAAGAGAGATAAAGAGAGAGAGAGAGAAAGAGAGATAAAGAGAGAGAAAGAGAGATAAAGAGAGAGAGATAAAGAGAGAGAGAGAGAGAGAGATAAAGAGAGAGAGAGAGAGAGATAAAGAGAGATAAAGAGAGAGAGAGAGAGAAAGAGAGAGAAATAGAGAGAGAAATAGAGATAAATAGAGAGAGATAAAGAGAGAGAGAGAGATAAAGAGAGATAAAGAGAGAGAGAGAAATAGAGAGAGAAATAGAGATAAATAGAGAGAGAAAGAGAGAGAAATAATGAGATAAAGAGAGAGATAAAGAGAGAGAAAGAGAGATAAAGAGAGAGAGAAATAGAGATAAATAGAGAGAGAAAGAGAGAGAAATAGAGAGATAAAGAGAGAGATAAAGAGAGAGAGAGAGAGAGAGAGAGAGAGATAAAGAGAGAGATAGAGAGAGAGAGAGAGAGAGAGAGAGAGAGAGAAAGAGAGAGAGAGAGAATTATGTTGTTTCCCATTCAGTTGAATGCATGTTGATCCAGTGAGTGAGAGAGAGAGATGGGCTTGTTTGGCTCAGGTTGTCATCATGTTGTGTTCAGCATCTGCATGCCTTGGGTAACAAGTAGCTAGTGCGAGAAGGGGAGAGATGCAGCTTGATCACTATGCTAGTGGTGAAATCAGCAATGGCAAAGAGTTCTCTGTGACAAAAACAGAAAAGGGGTTGTTAACTGCTTAATTCAATCAATATCATATTCCAACCAATATGTGTAAATCATAAGCATGTTATTGATTATGTCCATTTAAGTGATGATGTCTGAGAAGCTGGTGTTTGGAGGATATTTTTCTGCGATCCACTACATTACACTTATCATCATTTGTCTCTAATCCAGAGAGGTTAGAAAAAGTATCTAGATGAGGCTGTGGATCCTAATTGTATTGAAAAGAAAACATGAATCTTCAGCATACAATGATTTGTTTTTAAGCCATATATACCCTTTCATATTATTGTTGGATCTGATTTTCTACTAACTAACATTTCAATGGCAATAAGAAATAGATATGCTGATAGTGGACAACCTTGTTTACTCTTCTTGACAGTTTAATACTTTCTGAGATTTATTTACTATTTTACACATAGGGTTACTATACATAACCTTAACCCATTTTATAAGAGATTGAAAAATTTTGAAAAAATTGAAATATTGCAGGCATTTATGTATAAACTCCAGTCGTACTTTATCAAAGACCTTTTCAAAATCAGCTATGAAAACCAGGCCTGGTGTCCCCAATATTTCTAGTGTTCTATTGTTTCCAGTATTTGTCTTATATTGTCTTATATTATCTCCAATGTATCGTCCATGTAATAAACCTGTCTGATTAGGATGAATAATATCTTGACAAAACCTTTTTAATTCTGTCAAGCATTTTGCTAGAATTTTTGCATCACAACACTGAAGTGTAAGAGGCCTCCAATTTTTTTTTTAATGGACTGGATCTTTATATATACCACTTGGGTCCTGTTTCAGTAAGGAAATCATAGCTTCTTGTTGAGTGTCCGATAGATGTACTAGAATGCTTAAAAGGCCACAATTCTTTTTTATATCGGTATCGGTTTTTTTGCCAAGGGAAATATCTGATATCGGTATTGCCCAAAAATGTCATATCGGTGAATCACTAATTTTCTAATTCCATCCAGTTTGCTTTTCATGACACTTGAATATGTTCCTCCATTTCTTTCTGTTTTGCCTCTAACTTGTGCTGTGCCTCTACGGTACAGGTTTTATTGCTGTCGAACTGTTCTGTTCGTCAATTTCAATTATTAATATGGACTCTTTTGACCTAAATTGATTTTGTTTATATGAGTACTGAATTGCCTCTAAAGGCACATTTAAAAGTGTCCTATATAATATTTTTAATTAATTTTTATTTAACCCATATTTGACCAGGTAAGTTGACTGAGAACACGTTCTCATTTACAGCAACAACCTGGGGAATAGTTACAGGGGAGAGGAGGGGGATGAATGAGCCAATTGTAAACTGGGGATGACTAGGTGACCATGCTGGTATGAGGGCCAGATTGGGAATTTAACCAGGACACCGGGGTTAACACCTCTACTCTTACTATAAGTGCCATGGGATCTTTAGTGACCACAGAGAGTCAGGACACCTGTTTAAAGTCCCTTCCGAAAGACGGTACCCTACGCAGTACAATGTCCCCAATCACTGCCCTGGGGCATTTGGGATATATATATATTTTTAGGCCTCGTACTGGCCCTCCAACACCACTTCCAGCAGGGGATCTGCCCTACCTATTTTATGTTGGAAAAAGTCAGTTATAAATTATTCTGTCCTAGTTAAAAACAAGTTATCATCCAGTAGGCTTCGATTAAATTTCCAATATCCTCGCCCATGTGGAAATTCTGTAAGAGTAATACAGTTGAAGTCAGAAGTTTACATACACCTTAGCCAAATACATTTAAACTCAGTTTTTCACAATTCCTGACATTTAATCCTAGTAAATATTCCCTGTCTGAGGTCAGTTAGAATCACCACTTTATTTTAAGAATGTGAAATGTCAAAATAATAGTAGAGAGAATGGTTTATTTCAGCTTTTATTTCTTTCATCACATTCCAAGTGGGTCAGAAGTTCACATACACTCAATAAGCATTTTGTAGCATTGCCTTTAAATTGTTTAACTTGGGTCAAACATGTCGGGTAGCCTTCCACAAGCTTCCCACAATAAGTTGGGTGAATTTTGTCCCATTCCTCCTGACAGAACTGGTGTAACTGAGTCAGGTTTGTAGGCCTCCTTGCTTGCACACACTTTTTCAGTTCTGCCCACACATTTTCTATGGGATTGAGGTCAGGGCATTGTGATGGCCACTCCAATACATTGACTTTGTTGTCCTTAAGCCATTTTGCCACAACTTTGGAAGTATGCTTGGGGTTTTGTCCATTTGGAAGACCCATTTGCGACCAAGCTTTAACTTCCTGACTAATGTCTTGAGATGTTGCCTCAAAATCTCCACATAATTTTCCTTCCTCATGATGCCATCTATTTTGTGAAGTGCACCAGTCCCTCCTACAGCAAATCACCCCCACAAGATGATGCTGTCACCCCCGTGCTTCACATTTGGGATGGTGTTCTTTGGCTTGCAAGCCTCTCCATTTTCCCTCCAAAGATAATGATGGTCATTATGACCAAACAGTTCTATTTTTGTTTCATCAGACCAGAGGACATTTCTCCAAAAGGTACAATCTTTGTCCCCATGTGCAGTTGTAAACCGTAGTCTGTCTTTTTTATGGTGGTTTTATAGCAGTGGCTTCTACCTTGCTGAGCGGCCTTTCAGTTTATGTCGATATAGGACTAATTTTTACTGTAGATATGGATACTTTTTCACCTGTTTCCTCCAGCATCTTCACATGGTCCTTTGCTGTTGTTCTGGGATTGATTTGTACTTTTCGCACCAAAGTACGTTCATCTCTAGGAGACAGAACGCGTCTCCTTCCTGAGCGGTATGACGGCTGCGTGGTCCCATGGTGTTTATACTTGCGTACTATTGTTTGTACAGTGATGAGCCAGTTTGGAAATTTCTCTCAAGGATGAACCAGACTTGTGGAGGTCTACAATTTCTTTTCTGAGGACTTGGCCGATTTATTTTGATTTTCCCATGATGTCAACCAAAGAGGCACTGAGTTTAAAGTTAGGCCTTGAAATACATCCACAGGTACACCTCCAATTGATTTAAATGATGTTAATTAGCCTATCAGATATTTCTAAAGCCATGTCATCATTTTCTGGAGTTTTCCAAGCTGTTTAAAGGCACAGTCAACTTAGTGTATGTAAACTTCTGACCCACTGGAATTGTGATACAGTGAATTATAAGTTAAATAATTTGTCTGTAAACAATTGTTGGAAAATGACTTGTGTCATGCACAAAGTAGATGTCCTAACCGACTTGCCAAAACTACAGTTTGCTAACAAGAATTTTGTGGAGTGGTTGAAAAAAAACTATTTTTATTGACTCCAACCTAAGTGTATGTAAACTTCCGACTTCAACTGTATGCCAATTATGTGATGGTCGCATTCTATCCCCTATCAATGCTTTTTAAAACTATTTGGTGCCATAGAGAATGACATAAGAAAGTAGTCAAGACGACTAGCTTGACTAGCTTGTGCCTCCACCATGTATATCTCACTAGCTCAGGATATTTATTAAGCCTCCATATATCTACTAGTTCCAATATATCCATGACATTCATGATTTCCTTAAGTTCCCGGGGCTGAGAGTTTGTAGTGTGATTTCTTTTACGGTCCATAGAGGTATTTAAAATCATTTTATAATATCCCACCATAATAATATTGTCTTGTGTTGCTTGTAGAGTTGATAAATTCTTATATATATTTTCAAAGAAGCTTGGATCATCATTATTCGGACTGTATAGGTTAATAAGCCATATCTGGGGCGGCAGGGTAGCCTAGTGTTTAGAGCGTTGGACTAGTAACTGGAAGGTTGCAAGTTCAAACCCCCGAGCTGACAAAGTACAAAATCGGTTGTTCTGCTCCTGAACGGGCAGTTAACCCACTGTTCCTTGGCTGTCATTGAAAATAAGAATTTGTTCTTAACTGACTTGCCTAGTTAAAAAAAAGGTAAAATAAATATCTGTTTATTGTTCAAAAACATATTTAAAATAATCCATCTACCTTGAGGACAATTTGCATCAAAATTACTCATTCAGCAATTTTGGGATGAAGTTTTGTGGATAAAGGACTGGGGGGCGAAATATATTTATATAATTAATATCATCACCCTTTTTGAGTTTCTTTGCCCATGGAGAGAAATATATTTCGCCCCCCCCAGTCCTTTTTCCACAAAACTTCACCCCAAAATTGCTGAATGAGTTTCCTTAAAACAATAGATATCATTCAGTCTTTTTGTTCTGTATCTATGGACAGAACAAAAAAGACGCAACCCAGTCCCTCTTTCTAAATGTTACATTGCCTTACTGGCTGGCACTGTTCTTATCCCTTGCTTGCTAGCTAACCAGGTACAGCTTAACTTACAGTCACGTCAAAAAGTGGAGTCAGAATACAGTCAGAATACAGTAATGTAGCTGCATTTTGTTTGAAACTGTTTTCTATTGGCATTTATTTGGATACATTTATAACAATGAGCTAATGAGGCGTGATAGAAAATGTGCTCACCTGAACAGAGGAGCAGGCCAACAACACAGCTAACACCATCACTTCAAGCTGAAGAAAGACTGCAAATTAGCTGCTTTTCCCCCCCACCTTTTCTCAATTGACATTTCTTTGTATATATCCATAAAAATGATACCAGCTGATTCATGATTTCGACTGGCTGAGAAACGTTGCCTGCCTGTCTGTCTCGTCCCGACTAATGACACATTCATTACTATGGGACAGCTGGAGATTGAATTGGAATATTGAAACAATGTTGCAGATGATGGAGAGACAGATTAAAAGGTTTATACAAATCTACACTGTTGAAAACTAAATGTTAGTCTAAAAGAAATGGGAGATAATGTCTAGATGCTTTCTATAGTAGAGATGAGACAGTGGATTGGGCTGATGAGACAGTGGATTGGGCTGATGAGACAGTGGATTGGGCTGATGAGACAGTGGATTGGGCTGATGAGACAGTGGATCGCACAGTCAGATGGAACAGAGTAAATAGGCATTTTAACATCATAGATTTAGCCGGTGGTAACTTGTGGAATAGACAATGTCTGGAATGTGGTTTTAACTAATCAGCATTCAGGATTAGACCCAGCTGTTGTATAAATACCCAGTTATCACTCTAGAATTTTCCTCAAGGTCTCTATCTGAAACAGAAGAGTTCTCTCTGCTATCAGTCCACTGTACATTGATTCTCTACAAGATGCCAGGTCAATACTATGAGCCTGGACGCAAGACTTCCTACAGGATCGTACTGTTTACCAGTGTATAGGACGTCATCTGGCTAGAGCTACAGAGGAAGAACACTCAATGGAAGAGAAGAAGAGAACAAAAAAAGGAGAGGCTGGTTAACTAGCTAACCGCTGGTCCAGCAAATAGATCCATATAAACAGGAGAGAACCGCTGGCTAACTGGCTAACTGGCTAACTGCCTTGTCCAGCTAATAGATCCATATAAACAGGAGATAACCGCTGGCTAACCGGTTAACTAGCTAACTGCTGGTCCAGCTAATAGATCCATATAAACAGGAGAGAACCGCTGGCTAACTGGCTAACTGCCTTGTCCAGCTAATAGATCCTAATAGATCCTGGCTAACTGGCTAACCGCTGGTCCAGCTAATAGATCCATGTAAACAGGAGAGAACCGCTGGCTAACTGGCTAACTGCCTTGTCCAGCTAATAGATCCTAATAGATCCTGGCTAACTGGCTAACCGCTGGTCCAGCTAATAGATCCTAATAGATCCTGGCTAACTGGCTAACCGCTGGTCCAGCTAATAGATCCATGTAAACAGGAGAGAACCGCTGGCTAACTGGCTAACTGCCTAACTAATAGATCCATGTAAACAGGAGAGAACCGCTGGCTAACTGGCTTACGGCTGGTCCTGCTAATAGATCCATATAAACAGGAGAGAACCGCTGGCTAACCGGTTAACTAGCTAACTGCTGGTCCAGCTAATAGATCCATATAAACAGGAGAGAACCGCTGGCTAACTGGCTAACCGCTGGTCCAGCTAATAGATCCATATAAACAGGAGAGAACCGCTGGCTAACTGGCTAACTGCCTAACTAATAGATCCATATAAACAGGAGATAACCGCTGGCTAACTGGTTAACTAGCTAACTGCTGGTCCAGCTAATAGATCCATGTAAACAGGAGAGAACCGCTGGCTAACTGGCTAACCGCTGGTCTAGCTAATAGATCCATATAGACAGGAGAGAACCACTGGCTGGGTCTAGCTAATAGATCCATGTAGAAAGGAGAGAACCGCTGGCTTGGTGTAGCTAATAGATCCATGTAGACAGGAGAGAACCGCTGGCTGGGTCTAGCTAATAGATCCATGTAGAAAGGAGAGAACCGCTGGCTAACTGGCTAACCGCTGGTCTAGCTAATAGATCCATATAGACAGGAGAGAACCACTGGCTGGGTCTAGCTAATAGATCCATGTAGAAAGGAGAGAACCGCTGGCTTGGTGTAGCTAATAGATCCATGTAGACAGGAGAGAACCGCTGGCTGGGTCTAGCTAATAGGTCGTAAGCTGGCCATATATACAGCTGAGACAGCGTGAATGCAGCTAATGTATGCAGTATTTGATGTTGAGAACAGTGTGTTCTGTCCAACACTGCTTGGCCTTTACTGTGAACCTTTTCCATGCCCCTCCAACCTGCTAAGTCAACAAGCCTTTGAAATGTGGCCCGAACCACAACACAACGACTGAGAATCATATTATGTCAGTATCTGGAGTGGTTGTCTCCCCTTCTCTCTCTCTCTCTCTCTCTCTCTCTATCTCACTCTCTCTTGCAGTGCATGCTGGGAGTTTTTTGGAGTTTGAGTGTTTGGTGTGGAGGGCTCTGTCCTAACTTATTTTCTTGATTCCGTTCTTGATCTTTTCTTTCAATTTGTATTTTTTTATGGTGGAGGGTTAATGAACTATTTGTTTTAGCGGTATCCACAGGTTTTTTTCAAAGTTAAGGTGGAAGAGGACAGAGTTTTAGTTTCCTGGGGTTTGGAAGGTGTGGTGTGCGCGATGGCTTCTCAGCGTAGCGTGGAGGAGATGCTGTCGATACGGCATGGATTCAGGTGTGTTCCTGAGAATGGAGATAAAGGAGAGGAGGTTCTGCTCACGGTCGGTGGACAGGTAGGAGCTGAATTTATACATTCCGCTTCCAGAATGAACAAAGCTGTGGTTGTGTTCATGAAAAGGGCTAATTTGGTTGGTAGGCTAATTGCTAGTGGAATATCTGTAAGGGGTGTGTTGGGTGCAAATCTCCCCTCTTTCTACCCCTTCGACCAGGGTGGTAGTTGCAAATTTGTCTCCGTTTATTACAGATGATCAAATTAGGAAAGGGCTGAGTCGTTTTGGTAAGTCTGCTAGCGGTTTTCATGTCCTGAGGAGAGAGCTGAGTCGTTTTGGTAAGTCTGCTAGCGGTTTTCATGTCCTGAGGAAAGAGCGGAGTCGTTTTGGTAAGTTTGCTAGTGGTTTTCATGTCCTGAGGAAAGAGCTGAGTCGTTTTGGTAAGTCTCCTAGCGGTTTTCATGTCCTGAGGAAAGAGCTGAGTTGTTTTGGTAAGTCTGCTAGCGGTTTTCATGTCCTGAGGAAAGAGCTGAGTTGTTTTGGTAAGTTTGCTAGTGGTTTTCATGTCAGCAGGTTTTCAGGCAGATGCCGTTAAGCACGTTGTTTCGTTCCAGAGGAAAGTGTTTATGTTTCTGAACAACAATGAGCAACAGCTAAATGTGCATTTTAAAGTGAGGCATGGGGAGGGGCTCTACGCAGGTTTTGCCAGCACAGATAGTCTGCAGTGTTTTGAGTGTAAGGATTTGGGGCATAAGAGCTTTGCGTGCCCACCTAAAGACCGTGGACAAGGTGAGGGTACAAGCGTCAGTTGGGGTAATCGATCAACGTGCAGGGGGCAATGAGACGCAGGCAGCAGAGGCTTGGCCTAGTCATGCCAGTGATGGTGGTGTAGATGAGGCTGGGCCTAGTCATGCAAGAGATGGTGGTGTAGATGAGGCTGGGCCTAGTCATGCCAGTGATGGTGGTGTAGATGAGGCTGGGCCTAGTCATTCCAGTGATGGTGGTGTAGATGAGGCTGGGCCTAGTCATGCCAGTGATGGTGGTGTAGATGAGGCTGGGCCTAGTCAGTCATTATGAAATGGTGATGCCAGATGAGACTGGGCCTAGTCAGGTTATAGATGGTGGTGTAGATGAGGCTGGGCATAGTCAGGTTATAAATGGTGATGTAGATGAGACTGGGCCTAGTCAGGTTATAGATGGTGGTGTAGATGAGGCTGGGCCTAGTCAGGCTAAAGATGGTGGTGTAGATGAGGCTGGGCCTAGTCAGGTTAAAGATGGTGGTGTAGATGAGGCTGGGCCTAGTCAAGTTATAGATGGTGGTGTGGATGAGGCTGGGCCTAGTCAGGTTATAGATGGTGGTGTAGATGAGGCTGGGCATAGTCAGGTTATAAATGGTGATGTAGATGAGACTGGGCCTGGTCAGGCTAAAGATGGTGGTGTAGATGAGGCTGGGCCTAGTCAGGTTAAAGATGGTGGTGTAGATGAGGCTGGGCCTAGTCAGGTTATAGATGGTGGTGTGGATGAGGCTGGGCCTAGTCAGGTTATAGATGGTGGTGTAGATGAGGCTGGGCCTAGTCATGCTATGGATGGCGGTGTAGATGAGGCTGGGTCTAGTCAGGTTATAGATGGTGGTGTAGATGAGGTTGGGTCTAGTCAGGTTATAGATGGTGGTGTAGATGAGGCTGGGCCTAGTCATGCTATGGATGGCGGTGTAGATGAGGCTGGGTCTAGTCAGGTTATAGATGGTGGTGTAGATGAGGCTGGGCCTAGTCAGGTTAAAGATGGTGATGTAGATGAGGCTGGGCCTAGTCAGGTTAAAGATGGTGATGTAGATGAGGCTGGGCCTAGTCAGGTTAAAGATGGTGGTGTAGATGAGGCTGGGCCTAGTCAGGTTAAAGATGGTGATGTAGATGAGGTTGGGTCTAGTCAGGTTAAAGATGGTGGTGTAGATGAGGCTGGGTCTAGTCAGGTTATAGATGGTGGTGTAGATGAGGCTGGGTCTAGTCAGGTTATAGATGGTGGTGTGGATGAGGCTGGGCCTAGTCAGGTTATAGATGGTGGTGTAGTTGAGGCTGGGCCTAGTCAGGTTAAAGATGGTGGTGTAGATGAGGCTGGGTCTAGTCAGGTTATAGATGGTGGTGTAGATGCGGCTGGGTCTAGTCAGGTTATAGACGGTGGTCTGTCTGTAAAAATGTGCTCCTCAAAGGAGATGTGTAGGGGTAGGCTGCTTTTTGTTAAAGCAGAAATTAACAACATGGGTTTTGTCTTTATAAATGTGTATGCGCCTAACACAGGGAGAGCGAGGGGGGTTCTATTTCGGTGTCTTAGAAAGGAACTCTCACAGACGCTGGTGGTCGGCGGGGACTGGAACTGTACAATGGATTTTTACGAAAGACAGAAATGGGGAAGAGCCTCATTCAGGCTCAGTGGGAGTGTTAACGAACATCATTATGGCTGTAATCCTGCTAACGGGATCGATATGACAACTACCAGTGAAAATAGAGGGCGGCAAATTCAAACCACAGAAATCTCATAATTACAATTCCTAAAACATACGTGTTTTATATCATTTTAAAGTTAATCTTGTTGTTAATCCAACCAAAGTGTCCGATTTCAAATATGCTTTTCAGCGAAAGCACTACAAACGATTATGTTAGGTCTCCACCAAACCACTATAAACACAGCCATTTTCCAGCGAAATATAGCATTCACAAAAAGCAGAAATAGAGATAACATTAATCACTAACCTTGAATTATCTTCATCAGATGACACTCATAGGACTTCATGTTACACAATACATGCATGTTTTGTTTGATAAAGTTCATATTTATATAAAAAAATCTGAGTTTACATTGGCGTATTAGATTCACTAGTTCCAAAAACATCAAGTGATTTTGCATAGCCACATCATTTCAACAGAAATACTCATCATAAATGTAGATGATAATACAAGTTATACACATGGAATTATAGATATACCTCTCCTTAATGCAACCGCCATGTCAGATTTCAAAAAAAGTTTACGGAAAAAGCAACCCATGCAATAATCTGAGACGGCGCTCAGAACAGCAGCCAAATTAGCCTCCATGTTGGAGTCAACAGAAACCAAAAAAACCAAAACCAAGAAAATACATGATAAATGTTTCCTTACCTTTGATGAACTTCATCAGAATGCAGTCCTAGGAATCCCAGGTCCACAATAAATGCCTGATTTGTTCGAAAATGTCCGTTATTTATGTCCAATTAGTTACTTTGGTTTGCGCGTTTGGTAAACAATTCCAAAGTCACAAAGCGCGTCCACTATAACGTGACGAAATGTCCAAAAGTTCCATAACAGTCAGTAAAAACATGTCAAACGATGTACTGAATCGACCGGTGGAACGCAGGTCCTTCCCCTGTGAATGCGCATGGTGAAAGCATGGTCAACTCGTGGCTGTGGTGACTATTTCCTGTCTCATTCGACCCCCCTTGACATTAGAGTCATCAGACAAAGTTCTATTGACTGTTGACATCTAGTGGAAGGCGTAGGAAGTGAAAACTCATCCATATCTCGCTGTAATTTCAATGAGACCTTGGTTGAAAATCTGCCACCTCCAGAAAAAATATAAACAGGAAGTGGAATTTCTCAAGTTTTTGCCTGCTATATGAGTTCTGTTATACTCACAGACATAATCCAAACAGTTTTAGAAACTTCAGACTGTTTCCTATCCAATACTAATAATAATATGCAAATATTAGCAACAGAGCCTGAGGAGCTGGCCGTTTACAATGGGCACCTTTTCATCCAAGCTACTCAATACTGCCCCTGCAGCCATAAAAAGTTAATCAGTTTGACCTAGTGGATGTTTGGAGAACTAAACATCCTGACACATGACAGTATATATGGGTGAAGGTTTTTGGGGCTAGGGTGAGTGCAGCCCGGTTTGATCGTTTTGGATTTTTTTCTGGTCGGGCCATCACTGGCCACCAATGTTTACGCCACTGCAGGTGACAGCAGAGACTTGGGACTGGCAAGGGGGTCTGGAGGACTTGGTAGATTTTAACACTCCGAACCTGGGGGAGTTTGAGGGGGTGGGAGGTAAAGCCCTCTACAACCTCTGCGTTAAGGTGAGGAACATTAGGAGCCTGGGGGAGTTTGAGGTAGTGGGAGGTAAAGCCCTCTACAACCTCTGCATTAAGGTGAGGAAAATTAGGAGCCTAACAGGAGTGAAGGCACATCAGTGGCAGGGGGTATGTGGGGTGGAGAGTATGGTGGGTTTTAGGTGGAGGGGGCCCTACAAACCCCCAGTACCAAAGAGGTCAGGGAACCTCCAGTGGAGGGTTCTTCATGGAGCCCTGGCCACTAACAGCTGGTTAGCACGGGTTGAACCGGGAGTCGGGCAGGGGTGTGCTTTCTGTGTTATGAGAGAAACTGTGATTCATGTGTTTTCTGTGTGCACCAGGTTAATGCCTTTAATGTCTCTGTTGGGGTGTCTGTGTGAGAGGTTGGGGGTGGAGTTTACTGTTGGAATGTCTGTGTGAGAGGTTGGGGGTGGAGTTTACTGTTGGAATGTCTGTGTGAGAGGTTGGGGGTGGAGTTTACTGTTGGAATGTCTGTGTGAGAGGTTGGGGGTGGAGTTTACTCTTGGAATGTCTGTGTGAGAGGTTGGGGGTGGAGTTTACTGTTGGAATGTCTGTGTGAGAGGTTGGGGGTGGAGTTTACTGTTGGGATGTCTGTGTGAGAGGTTTGGGGGTGGAGTTTACTGTTGGAATGTCTGTGTGAGAGGTTTGGGGGTGGAGGTTACTGTTGGAATGTCTGTGTGAGAGGTTGGGGGTGGAGTTTACTGTTGGAATGTCTGTGTGAGAGGTTTGGGGGTGGAGTTTACTGTTGGAATGTCTGTGTGAGAGGTTTGAGAGGGGGGTGGAGTTTACTGTTGGAATGTCTGTGTGAGAGGTTTGGGGGTGGAGTTTACTGTTGGAATGTCTGTGTGAGAGGTTTGGGGGTGGAGTTTACTGTTGGAATGTCTGTGTGAGAGGTTTGGGGGTGGAGTTTACTGTTGGAATGTCTGTGTGAGAGGTTTGGGGGTGGAGTTTACTGTTGGAATGTCTGTGTGAGAGGTTTGGGGGTGGAGTTTACTGTTGGAATGTCTGTGTGAGAGGTTTGGGGGTGGAGTTTACTGTTGGAATGTCTGTGTGAGAGGTTTGGGGGTGGAGTTTACTGTTGGGATGTTTATAATGGGGTACAGGTATTCAAATAAGGAGAAGGCCTAATGTGTGTGGTTGAAATTTTCTGTTTGCTCAGGAAAAGTTGGCTATTTGGCTGACCAGGAGGAACACAGGCAAAGTTGGGGGAATAACAGATTCTTTAATGGGATGGTCTCTGACCGCCTTAGGGTTGAGTTTGAGTTGTATAAAATTATAGAAAGTGTGGAGATGTTTTAGGAGATATGGTGTGTTGGGGGGGGGGTGCTGTCTGTATGTTTTGGATATATGGTTGTAGAAGTGGAAAGGTTTTGGTTATTGTGATGTGTGGGTGTTATCGTGTTTTGTATCGTGGGGTAGAGGGCAAGGTGAGTGTGGTACATGTTCTGCAGTACAGGATGTATGTTGGTGTTTTATTTTAAGGGGGGGGTGAGGTTTTAATGAAATGAGAATTACTTTTTGTCTTTAATGAAACTGTCTCTCTCTCTTCCCTTCTATTCTCTCTCACTCTTCTCTTCTCTCTCTCTCTTCCCTTCTCTTCTCTCTCTCTCTTCCCTTCTATTCTCTCTCACTCTTCTCTTCTCTCTCTCTTCTCTCTCTCTCTTCCCTTCTCTTCTCTCTCTCTCTTCCCTTTCTCTCTCTCTTCCTTCTCTCTCTTCCCTTCTCTCCTCACTCTTCTCTCTCTCTCTCTTCTTTCTCTCTTCCCTTCTCTTCTCTCTTCTTCCCTCTCCTCACTCTTCTCTTCTCTCTCTCTTCTTCCATCTCTTCTTCTCTTCTCTCTTCCATCTCTTCTCTCTCTATCTCTTCCCTTCTCTCTCTCTCTCTCTTCCCTTCTCTCTCTCTCTTCTCTTTCTATTTTCTCTCTCAATCTCTTTCTCATTCTCTCTCTTTTTAAACTCTCTCTCTCTCTCTCTTAATTTGTCCACGTGGAAGTTACAATACCAGGAATTAGCCGAATAAGATCTACTCTCCAGAGGGGGAGAAAAGCGATTATGTTTGATCGTGGAAATAAACAAGAACATTACCATGCTTTGTTGGTTTTAAGATCTGGAACAAATGCTTGTTATGTGTGAGGAGGGACTAATTCAAGGTTGAATGTTGAAGTTATTAGGAAATCACTAAAGCTAATTAGGGACAGAGGAAGACAAGAAAGGAAACTTTAGTTAGATCCTACTTATACACAAAACATGGTTCATCTTTTCTTCTTGGGATTAAATAAGATGTACTGTATATTCTGATATCCACCCTAGAATACTGTACCACTTAGAGCTCCAGAATCCACCCTAGAATACTGTACCGATTAGAGCTCTAGAATCCACCCTAGAATACTGTACCACTTAGAGCTCTAGAATCCACCCTAGAATACTGTACCCTTAGAGCTCTAGAATCCACCCTAGAATACTGTACCGCTCTAGAGCTCTAGAATACTGTACCCTTAGAGCTCCACCCCAGAATATTGTACCAATTAGAGCTCTAATATCTACCCCCAGAATATCGTACCAATTAGAGCTCTAATATCCACCCTAGAATATTGTACCAAGTAGAGCTCTAATATCCACCCCAGAATATTGTACCAATTAGAGCTCTAAAATCCACTTCCTAGAATATTGTACCAATTAGAGCTCTAATATCCACCCTAGAATATTGTACCAATTAGAGCTCCAATATACACCCTAGAATCCTGTACTACTTAGAGCTCTAATGTCCACCCTAGAATCCTGTACTGCTTAGAGCTCTAATATCCACCCCAGAATCCTGTACTGCTTAGAGCTCTAATATCCACCCCAGAATATTGTACCAATTAGAGCTATAATATCCACCCTAGAATCCTGTACTGCTTAGAGCTCTAATATCCACCCTAGAATCCTGTACTGCTTAGAGCTCTAATATCCACCCCAGAATCCTGTACTGCTTAGAGCTCTAATATCCACCCCAGAATCCTGTACTGCTTAGAGCTCATTATCCACCCCAGAATATTGTACCAATTAGAGCTCTAATATCCACCCTAGAATATTGTACCAATTAGAGCTATAATATCCACCCTAGAATATTGTACCAATTAGAGCTATACTATCCACCCTAGAATCCTGTACCAATTAGAGCTCTAATATCCACCCCAGAATCCTGTACTGATTAGAGCTCTAATATCCACCCCAGAATATTGTACCAATTAGAGCTATAAAATCCACCCTAGAATATTGTACCGATTAGAGCTCTAGAATCCACCCTAGAATACTGTACCGCTTAGAGCTCTAGAATCCACCCTAGAATACTGTACCGCTTAGAGCTCTAGAATCCACCCCAGAATATTGTACCAATTAGAGCTCTAATATCTACCCCCAGAATATCGTACCAATTAGAGCTCTAATATCCACCCTAGAATATTGTACCAAGTAGAGCTCTAATATCCACCCCAGAATATTGTACCAATTAGAGCTCTAAAATCCACCCTAGAATATTGTACCAATTAGAGCTCTAATATCCACCCTAGAATATTGTACCAATTAGAGCTCCAATATACACCCTAGAATCCTGTACTACTTAGAGCTCTAATATCCACCCTAGAATCCTGTACTGCTTAGAGCTCTAATATCCACCCCAGAATCCTGTACTGCTTAGAGCTCTAATATCCACCCCAGAATATTGTACCAATTAGAGCTATAATATCCACCCTAGAATCCTGTACTGCTTAGAGCTCTAATATCCACCCTAGAATCCTGTACTGCTTAGAGCTCTAATATCCACCCCAGAATCCTGTACTGCTTAGAGCTCTAATATCCACCCCAGAATCCTGTACTGCTTAGAGCTCTATTATCCACCCCAGAATATTGTACCAATTAGAGCTCTAATATCCACCCTAGAATATTGTACCAATTAGAGCTATAATAACCACCCTAGAATATTGTACCAATTAGAGCTATACTATCCACCCTAGAATCCTGTACCAATTAGAGCTCTAATATCCACCCCAGAATCCTGTACTGCTTAGAGCTCTAATATCCACCCCAGAATATTGTACCAATTAGAGCTATAATATCCACCCTAGAATAATGTACCAATTAGAGCTCTAAAATCCACCCTAGAATATTGTGCCAATTAGAGCTATAATATCCACCCCAGAATATTGTACCAATTAGAGCTATAATATCCACCCTAGAATAATGTACCAATTAGAGCTCTAAAATCCACCCTAGAATATTGTGCCAATTAGAGCTATAATATCCACCCTAGAATATTGTACCAATTAGAGCTCTAATATCCACCCTAGAATCCTGTACCAATTATAGCTCTAATATCCACCCCAGAATCCTGTACTGCTTAGAGCTCTAATATCCACCCCAGAATATTGTACCAATTAGAGCTATAAAATCCACCCTAGAATATTGTACCAATTAGAGCTCTAATATCCACCCTAGAATCCTGTACCAATTAGAGCTCTAATATCCACCCTAGAATCCTGTACTGCTTAGAGCTCTAATATCCACCCCAGAATATTGTACCAATTAGAGCTATAATATCTACTCCCAGAATATTGTACCAATTAGAGCTCTAAAATCCACCCTAGAATATTGTACCAATTAGAGCTATAATATCCACCCTAGAATATTGTACCAATTAGAGCTATAATATCCACCCTAGAATCCTGTACCAATTAGAGCTCTAATATCCACCCCAGAATCCTGTACTGCTTAGAGCTCTAATATCCACTCCAGAATATTGTACCAATTAGAGCTCTAATATCCACCCCCAGAATATTGTACCAATTAGAGCTCTAATATCCACCCTAGAATATTGTACCAATTAGAGCTCTAATATCCACCCTAGAATATTGTATCAATTAGAGCTATAATATCCACCCTAGAATATTGTACCAATTAGAGCTATAATATCCACCCTAGAATATTGTACCAATTAGAGCTCTAATATCCACCCTAGAATCCTGTACCAATTAGAGCTCTAATATCCACCCTAGAATCCTGTACCAATTAGAGCTCTAATATCCACCCTAGAATCCTGTACCACTTAGAGTGAAGAATGTATTGGACATGCATAAGTGGTAGTGGTGGGGGAATAAATCGATATAGTTGCATATCATGATATATATCGTATTGTATTGTTTTGACAAAATTGCCATATTATTTTCCTGCTAGTTGGCTGTACCTGCACCAAAACACATTTTCCCCATTTGTTTTCAGCACTTTTATTTTCGTGACTGATCAAAACGAGTTTTGTCATGACTTTTTCGCAGCAGCAGACGTATGGTGAGCAATATGTTTAGATCATCAAATTGCAATAAAATCACAATACATACAGAATCATGAGAATCACAATACATACAGAATCACAATATATATAGAATCATGAGAATCAAAGTATATATATATATAATCATGAGAATCACAATATATATATATATATATAAATATATATATAGTGCCTTGCGAAAGTATTCGGCCCCCTTGAACTTTGCGACCTTTTTCCACATTTCAGGCTTCAAACATAAAGATATAAAACTGTATTTTTTTGTGAAGAATCAACAACAAGTGGGACACAATCATGAAGTGGAACGACATTTATTGGATATTTCAAACTTTTTTAACAAATCAAAACTGAAAAATTGGGCGTGCAAAATTATTCAGCCCCCTTAAGTTAATACTTTGTAGCGCCACCTTTTGCTGCGATTACAGCTGTAAGTCGCTTGGGGTATGTCTCTATCAGTTTTGCACATCGAGAGACTGACATTTTTTCCCATTCCTCCTTGCAAAACAGCTCGAGCTCAGTGAGGTTGGATGGAGAGCATTTGTGAACAGCAGTTTTCAGTTCTTTCCACAGATTCTCAATTGGATTCATGTCTGGACTTTGACTTGGCCATTCTAACACCTGGATATGTTTATTTTTGAACCATTCCATTGTAGATTTTGCTTTATGTTTTGGATCATTGTCTTGTTGGAAGACAAATCTCCGTCCCAGTCTCAGGTCTTTTGCAGACTCCATCAGGTTTTCTTCCAAAATGGTCCTGTATTTGGCTCCATCCATCTTCCCATCAATTTTAACCATCTTCCCTGTCCCTGCTGAAGAAAAGCAGGCCCATACCATGATGCTGCCACCACCATGTTTGACAGTGGGGATGGTGTGTTCAGCTGTGTTGCTTTTACGCCAAACATAACGTTTTGCATTGTTGCCAAAAAGTTCAATTTTGGTTTCATCTGACCAGAGCACCTTCTTCCACATGTTTGGTGTGTCTCCCAGGTGGCTTGTGGCAAACTTTAAACGACACTTTTTATGAATATCTTTAAGAAATGGCTTTCTTCTTGCCACTCTTCCATAAAGGCCAGATTTGTGTAATATACGACTGATTGTTGTCCTATGGACAGAGTCTCCCACCTCAGCTGTAGATCTCTGCAGTTCATCCAGAGTGATCATGGGCCTCTTGTCTGCATCTCTGATCAGTCTTCTCCTTGTATGAGCTGAAAGTTTAGAGGGACGGCCAGGTCTTGGTAGATTTGCAGTGGTCTGATACTCCTTCCATTTCAATATTATCGCTTGCACAGTGCTCCTTGGGATGTTTAAAGCTTGGGAAATCTTTTTGTATCCAAATCCGGCTTTAAACTTCTTCACAACAGTATCTCGGACCTGCCTGGTGTGTTCCTTGTTCTTCATGATGCTCTCTGCGCTTTTAACGGACCTCTGAGACTATCACAGTGCAGGTGCATTTATACGGAGACTTGATTACACACAGGTGGATTGTATTTATCATCATTAGTCATTTAGGGCAACATTGGATCATTCAGAGATCCTCACTGAACTTCTGGAGAGAGTTTGCTGCACTGAAAGTAAAGGGGCTGAATAATTTTGCACGCCCAATTTTTCAGTTTTTGATTTGTTAAAAAAGTTTGAAATATCCAATAAATGTCGTTCCACTTTATGATTGTGTCCCACTTGTTGTTGATTCTTCACAAAAAAATACAGTTTTATATCTTTATGTTTGAAGCCTGAAATGTGGCAAAAGGTCGCAAAGTTCAAGGGGGCCGAATACTTTCGCAAGGCACTGTATATATATAATTATGATAATCACAGTGTATATATATATATATATATATATATGAGAGAATTATGAGAATCACAAAATATATATATTGAATCATGAGAATCACAATACTTACAGTTGCAGTCGGAAGTTTACATACACTTAGGTTGGAAACATTAAAACTCCCCCGTTTTCAACCACCCCACACATTTCTTGTTAACAAACTATAGTTTTGGCAAGTCGGTTAGGACGTCTACTTTTTGCATGACACAAGTCATTTTTCCAGCAATTGTTTACAGACAGATTATTTTACTTGTAATTCACTGTATCACAATTCCAGTGGGTCAGACGTTTGTGGATTTATTTCAAGGCCTACCTTCAAACTCAGTGCCTCTTTGCTTGACATCATGGGAAAATCAAAAGTAATCAGCCAAGACCTAAGAAAAATATTGTAGACCTCCACAAGTCTGCTTCATCATTGGGAGCAATATCCAAACACCTGAAGGTACCACGTTCATCTGTACAAACAATAGTACGCAAGTATAAACACCATGGGACCACGCAGCCATTATACCACTCAGGAAGGAGACGTGTTCTGTCTCCTAGATATGAACGTACTGTGGTGCGAAAAGTGCAAATCAATCCCAGAACAACAGCAAAGGACCTTGTGAAGATGCTGGAGGAAACAGGTACAAAAATATCAATATCCCCAGTAAAACAAGCCCTAAATCGACATAACCTGAATGGCCACTCAGCATGGAAGAAGCCACTGCTCCAAATCTGCCATAAAAAGCCAGACTACGGTTTGCAACTGCACACGGAGACAAAGCTCATACATTTTGGGGAAATGTCCTCTGGTCTGATGAAACAAAAATAGAACTGTTTGGCCTTAATGACCAGCGTTATGTTTGGAGGAAAGGGGGGAGGCTTTCAAGCCGAAGAACATCATCCCAAACGTGAAG
Source organism: Oncorhynchus tshawytscha (assembly GCF_018296145.1). Taxonomy (NCBI): domain Eukaryota; kingdom Metazoa; phylum Chordata; class Actinopteri; order Salmoniformes; family Salmonidae; genus Oncorhynchus; species Oncorhynchus tshawytscha. Next base: position 40,347,695 of record NC_056456.1, read on the forward strand.
CACGGGGGTGGCAGCATCATGTTGTGGGTGTGCTTTGCTGCAGGAGGGATTGGAGCACTTCACAAAATATATGCCATCATGAGCCAGGAAAATTATGTGGATACACTGAAGCAACATCTCAAGACATCAGTCAGGAAGTTAAAGCTTGGTCGCAAATGGGTCTTCCAAGGGGACAATGTCCCCAAGCATACTTCCAAAGATGTGGCAAAATGGCTTAAGGACAACAAAGTCAAGGTATTGGAGTGGCCATCACAATGCCCTGACCTCAAACCTTTTGAATATTTGTGTCAGAACTGAAAAAGTCTGTGCAAGCAAGGAGGCCTACAAACCTGACTCAGTTCCTCTGTTAGGAGGAATGGGCCGAACTTATTGTGGGAACCTTGTGGAATGGTGTCTGAAACGTTTGACCCAAGTTAAACAATGTAAAGGCAATGCTAACAAATACTAATTGAGTGTATTTGAACTTCTGACCCACTGGGAATGTGATGAAAGAAATAAAAGCTGAAATAAATCATTCTCTCTACTATTATTATGACATTTCAGATTCTTAAAAGTGGTGATCATAACTGACCTAAAATAGGGAAATCTTACTGGGATTAAATGTCAGGAATTGTGAAAAACTCAGCTAAAATGTATTTGGCTAATGTGTATGTAAACTTCTGACTTCAACTGTATAGAATCATGAGAATCACAATATATACAGAATCATGAGAATCACAATATATATATAGAATCATGAGAATCACAATACATACAGAGTCATGAGAATCACAATACATATAGAATTATGAGAATCACAATAAAAATTTAGAATCATGAGAATCACAGTACATACAGAATCACAATACATACAGAATCATGAGAATCACAATACATACAGAATCAACAGAATCACAATACATACAGAATCACAATACATACAGAATCATGAGAATCACAGTACATACAGAATCACAATACATACAGAATCATACAGAATCACAATACATATAGAATCACAATACATACAGAATCACACTGCATACAGAATCATGAGAATCACAATGCATACAGAATCATGAGAATCACAGTACATACAGAATCACAATACATACAGAATCATGAGAATCACAATACATACAGAATCATGAGAATCACAATACATACAGAATCACACTGCATACAGAATCACAATACATACAGAATCACAATACATACAGAATCATGAGAATCACAATGCATACAGAATCAGGAGAATCACAATACATACAGAATCACACTACATACAGAATCAGGAGAATCACAATACATACAGAATCACAATACATACAGAATCATGAGAATCACAATACATACAGAATCATGAGAATCACAATACATACAGAATCACAATATATATTTAGAATCATGAGAATCACAATGTACATATAGAATCATGAGAATCTCAATGCGTATCGTATCGGCACCTAAGTATCATCATAATATTGTATCTTGAGGTCCCTGGCAATTCACAGCCCTAATATGTGTTAATGTATGCTAGTATAGATATTGGAACATAGCCTATGTTATTATGAATCCATAAAAAGTGGGAGTTTATAGATTTTTATTGAATGATCTAATTACTCCCAACATATGCGTTTAGGATGTGCTATGTGTGTATGGATCGCGTATACAGTATAAGTCCTGCCCACACAAGCTTCTGTGAACCATAGACTGTTTTCTCAGTCAAACAGACTGAGAGTATGAAAGCCAGCTGGCAGTAAGGAAGTCAGACAGGCAGTCAGGTGGTTTTAGGCCCCCCGGGTGAAAGGTTATTCCAGAGATCTAAGAGGTAACCTGCCAGGTGAGAGCTGCCCTGTGAGCCAGGTGTGGTCACAGTGCCAGTGGAGGGAAAGGCTTTTCAAAGGAGCCTGTCTCTGTCTCTGGCTCGCTCTGGCTTTCCGAGTCTCTCTGCTAGGGTCTGTGTTCCCGAATGACACCCCATTCCCTTTATAGTGCACTACTTTTGACCAGGGCACATTTACAAGTTATGCACTACATAGGGAATAGGATGCCATTTGGGAAACACCCAATGTCTCTGGGTCTTCCTTTGGCCTCCACACTTCAAACACACCAGAGCCTTTGTTTCTGGGGTGAACGGCATAAATCTGCTACCTGAAAGAGAAGCTGTGGCCCGGACTAATCCTCCTGGAACACGCTGGGTAGAGAGGAGAGGAGTGTAGAAGAGAGTAAAGGAGAGGAGGGGAGAGAGAGGAAAGGTGGAAGGCAGGGGAGCAGAGGAGATGGAAAAAAAGTTGGTAGAGAAGGGAATAGAGGTGGAAGGTAGGGAAGAGAGGAGAAGAGAGGAAGACAGGAGCGAGGAGAGGAAGGCAGGGCAGGGCGGACAGGAAGGCAGGGCAGGGTGGAGAGAGAGGAGAGGAGGAGAGGAAGACAGGAGAGAAGAGAGGAAGACTGGAGTGAGGAGAGGAAGGCAGAACGGGGAGAGGGGGAGAGAGGAAGGCAGGAGGAAGGGGGAGAGAGGAAGGCAGGACGGAGAGGAGAGGAAGGCAGGACGGAGAGGAGAGGAAGGCAGGACGGAGAGGAGAGGAAGGCAGGACAGGGAGAGAGGAGAGGAAGGCAGGACGGGGGAGAGAGGAGAGAGGAAGGCAGGACGGGGAGGGGAGAGAGGAGAGGAAGGCAGGACGGAAAGGGGGAGGAGGAGGAGAGAGAGGAAGGCAGGACGGGGAGAGAGGAAGGCAGGACGGAGAGGAGAGGAAGGCAGGATGGAGAGGAGAGGAAGGCAGGATGGAAAGGAGAGGAAGGCAGGACGGAGAGGAGAGGAAGGCAGGAGGCGGGGGAGAGAGGAAGGCAGGACGGAGAGGAAGGCAGGACGGAGAGGAAGGCAGCACGGAAAGGAGAGGAAGGCAGGAAGGGGGAGAGAGGAAGGCAGGATGGAAAGGAGAGGGAGAGGAAGGCAGGACGGAGAGGAGAGGAAGGCAGGACGGGGGAGAGAGGAAGGCAGGACGGAGAGGAGAGGAAGGCAGGACGGAGAGGAGAGGAAGGCAGGACGGAGAGGAGAGGAAGGCAGGACGGAAGGAGGAGAGGAAGGCAGGACGGGGGGAGAGAGGAAGGCAGGACGGGGGGAGAGAGGAAGGCAGGACGGAAAGGAGAGGGAGAGAGGAGAGGAAGGCAGGACGGGGAGAGAGGAAGACAGGACTCGGAGGAGAGGAAGGCATGGGAGAGAGGAGAGGAGAGGAAGGCAGGGGAGAGGAGGAGAGGAAGACAGAGGGGAGAGAGAGGAAGACAGGGGGGAGAGAGGAGAGGAAGGCCGAGGAGAGGAGAGGAAGGCAGGGAAGACAGGAGAGGAGAGGGAGGCAGGGGAGAGAGGAGAGGAATACAGGGGAGAGAGGAGAGGAAGGCCGGGAAGAGATTAAAGGAGAGGAAGACAAGGGAGAGAGAGGAGAGGAGGGAAAGATGGGGGGAGAGGAGGGGAAGACAGGGGAGAGAGAGGAGAGGAGGGAAATATGGGGGAGAGAGGAGAGGATGGCAGGTAAGAGAGGAGAGGAGGGGAGGGGATTGAAAGGCAAGGGGGTCTAAACCTACTTTAGCAAACCATAGTGTGTGGAGCCTATAATTCAATAGCAGAGCCTGCGGAGACTTCTCTTAGCAACGGAAGTGACAGTAGAGTCCAGGTCTGTGTGAACACGTTTCATATTGAGATAGACCGTAGAGTCCAGGTCTGTGTGAACATGTTTCATATTGAGATAGACCGTAGAGTCCAGGTCTGTGTGAACATGTTTCATATTGAGATAGACCGTAGAGTCCAGGTCTGTGTGAACATGTTTCATATTGAGATAGAGACAGTAGAGTCCAGGTCTGTGTGAACATGTTTCATATTGAGATAGACAGAGTAGAGACAGGTCAGGTCTGTGTGAACATGTTTCATATTGAGATAGAGACAGTAGAGTCCAGGTCTGTGTGAACATGTTTCATATTGAGATAGAGACAGTAGAGTCCAGGTCTGTGTGAACATGTTTCATATTGAGATAGAGACAGTAGAGTCCAGGTCAGTGTGAACATGTTTCAAATTGAGATAGAGACAGTAGAGTCCAGGTCAGTGATATTGTGATAAACATAACCAATAAATTCACCACTACCGAGGCAAATCTGCAAACCGATGTCAAAGACAACATATACTCAACCGGATAATTCACACAACATTTGTTGTTTTTGTTTTACTACTAATCCTTTGGTAGCTAGACAATAAACCAGAGACGCTTTTACACAATGGAACATTTAATCAATTGTTTGCACTGCAAAGCAGTGACAGAATAAGACAAGACGAATGACATGTTCTGTCTGATTTGTTCCAGTCAGGTGGCTGGATGAATAATCCCGAACACAACAAAGGACAGAAACTCTCCAAGGGCTCTTAATGCCTCATTAATATTTTCAATTATTAAATCCAATTATTATAAGAAAAGCTGCTTGACCTATTTTCTCCATCGATTCTAAAACCTCCATTCTATCATAACCCAACACATCACATATAAACCCTCCATTCTATCATAACCCATCACATCATATATAAACCCTCCATTCTACCTTGACACATCACATCATATACTGTATAAACCCTCCATTATATCATAACCCATCACATCAGATATAAACCCTCCATTCTATCATAACCCATCACATAAGATATAGACCCTCCATTCTATCATAACCCATCACATCACATCATATATAAACCCTCCATTCTATCATAACCCATCACATCAGATATAAACCCTCCATTCTATCATAACCCATCACATCACATCAGATATAAACCCTCCATTCTATCATAACCCATCACATCACATCAGATATAAACCCTCCATTCTATCATAACCCATCACATCACATCAGATATAAACCCTCCATGCTATCATAACCCATCACATCACATCAGATATAGACCCTCCATTCTATCATAACCCATCACATCACATCAGATATAAACCCTCCATTCTATCATAACCCATCACACCCATCAGATATAAACCCTCCATTCTATCATAACCCATCACATCACATCAGATATAAACCCTCCATTCTATCATAACCCATCACATCAGATATAAACCCTCCATTCTATCATAACCCATCACATCAGATATAAACCCTCCATTCTATCATAACCCAACCCATCAGAGGGCTGTCTAGCCTTCTATTGTCTCTCTTGTTTTGGGGACTGAGGTTTTCTCCTAAGAATGAATCCACCAGCAGTCTAGCGTAGGTATTATAGGTACTATACTCTCTACTACTCTACACTCCCTTATTCTCCACTATACTCTAATGTACTATACTGTGCTATAATTTACTGTACTGTACTATAATCTAATGTACTCTACTGTTCTATAATCTACTGTACTCTACTGTAATATACTGCACTGTACTATACTGTACTATAATCTACTGTACTCTACTCTACTGTAATATACTGCACTGTACTATACTGTACTCTAATATAATGTACTCTACTCTACTGTAATATACTGCACTGTACTATACTGTACTATAATCTACTGTACTCTACTCTACTGTAATATACTGCACTGTACTATGATGTACTATAATCTAATGTACTCTACTGTACTCTACTGTACTATAATCTAATATACTCTACTCTACTGTAATATACTGCACTGTACTATACAGTACTATAATCTACTGTACTCTACTCTACTGTAATATACTGCACTGTACTATACTGTACTATAATCTACTGTACTCTACTGTACTATAATCTAATGTACTCTACTCTACTGTACTCTACTGTCCTATAATCTACTGTACTCTACTGTACTATACTGTACTATAATCTTCTATAATATACTACACTGTACTATACTGTACTATAATTTACTGTACTGTACTATAATCTAATGTACTCTACTGTACTCTACTGTACTCTACTCTTCTATAATATACTACACTGTACTGTACTGTACAATAATCAACTGTACTCTACTGTACTATACTGTACTATAATCTTCTATAATATACTACACTGTACTATACTGTACTATAATTTACTGTACTGTACTATAATCGAATGTACTCTACTGTACTCTACTCTTCTATAATATACTACACTGTACTATACTGTACTATAATCTACTGTACTCTACTCTTCTATAATATACTACACTGTACTATACTGTACTATAATTTACTATACTGTACTATAATCGAATGTACTCTACTGTACTCTACTCTTCTATAATATACTACACTGTACTATACTGTACTATAATCTACTGTACTCTACTCTTCTATAATATACTACACTGTACTATACTGTACTATAATCTACTGTACTCTACTCTACTGTAATATACTGCACTGTACTATATTGTACTATAATCTACTGTACTCTAATGTACCGTACTCTACTGTACTGTACTGTACTATAGTCTACTGTACTCTACTATACTGTATTGTACTATACTGTACTGTACTATACTGTATTGTACTATACTGTATTTTAATGTACTATATTATACTGTATTGAACTGTACTATACTGTACTGCTCTATACTATACTGTACTATACTATATAGCACTGAGCTGTACTATATTCTACTATACTATACTGTGCTGTACTGTTTTTTAGTGTACTGTACTATACTATACTGGACTCTGCTATACTATACTGTGCTATTTTATTCTGTACTATACTGTACTATATTATACTGTACTATATTATACTATTCTGTACTTTGCTGTACTATATTATACTGTATTGTACTCTGTTATACTGTACTGTACTATATTATACTATATTGTACCATACTGTACTATACTACATTGTACTATATTATACTGTACTATGCTGTACTATACTACATTGTACTATATTATACTATACTGTACTATACTATATTGTACCATATTATACTGTACTGTAGTATACCATACTGGACCGTACTATACTATACTGTGCTATATTATTCTGTACTGTACTATACTGTATTGTACTATATTATACTATACTGTACTGTCCTGTGCTATACTGTACTATATTATACTATGTTATACTATACTGTACTGCACTATACTATACTGTACTATACTATACCGTATTGTATTATATTATACTATTATACTATACTGTACTATGCTGTGCTATACTGTACTATACTGTACTGTCCTGTACTGTACTATACTATACTATACTATATTCCACTATATTATACTGCACTGTACTATACTATCCTGGACTGTACGCTACTATACTGTGCTATATTATTCTGTACTATACTGTACTATACAATACTATACCGTCTTGAAACACTGTACTATACTATACTTTACTGTATTGTACTATATTGTACTATACTGTACTGTCCTGTACTATACTGTACTATATTATACTATACTGTACTGCACTATACCATACTATACTGTACTATACCGTATTGTACTATATTTTACTATATTATACTTTACTATGCTGTGCTATACTGTACTATAATGTACTGTCTTGTACTGTACTATACTATACTGTACTATATTATACTATATTATAATATACTGTACTCTTCTATACTATACTCTACTACATTATACTGTACTATACTATACTGTATTGTACTATATTATACTATACTGCACTATACTATACTGTATTGTACTATATTATACTACACTGTCCTGTACTGTACTATACTATATTATATTATACTTTATTATACTGTACTGTACTATACTGTATTGTAATACATTATACTATATTATACTATACTGTACTGTCCTGTGCTGTACTATACTATACTGTACTATATTATACTGTACTGTGCTATACTATATTATACTATGCTGTACTGTACTGTATTATACTATACTGTACTATATTATACTGTATTGTACTGTATTATACTGTACTGTACTGTACTATTTAAAAGCGAATGAGTGAATGTGTTCCAAAATATTATACTATGCTATACTGTACTATACCGTACTCTACTGTACTAAATCTCCACAGCTGTCTGACTGCTGTTTCCAAAACGGCTCTGAATGTGTTCTTACATGAGGCTTGCGTTCCAAACACGTAAAAGACCCTCGTCCATTTACCCTTGCCTTCTGGGGGAATTCCCGTCGCCACCTTGGAAGGTGGTCCAAATGATTAGCCAAGCAAGGGAAGATTGCAACGTAAACCCCTCGGCCCTTGTTTTTAGTCGGCTTTGTGAGTGCACAATTATGTTCAGTCCAGGCCTGAAACTCCCCCATAATTCAATTCGAAACAATTTTACATCCGCTAAGAAAAGTCAGAGAGAACTTAAAAACAACATAAATAGAGGAGTCAACATACAAGTGTAAGTAAAAAACTATAAATTGTGCTACCAATGACGGCACAAACACGTCTCGTAAAAAAATACATGTTTTTCTATTTTTTAAATTGCAGCTAACTGCAGTGTGAACAATTTACTAGCTATCATACAGTAGGCAGGCGAACTGCAGTGTGAACAATTTACTAGCTATCATACAGTAGGCAGGCGAACTGCAGTGTGAACAATTTACTAGCTATCATACAGTAGGCAGGCGAACTGCAGTGTGAACAATTTACTAGCTATCATACAGTAGGCAGGTGAACTGCAGTGTGAACAATTTACTAGCTATCATACAGTAGGCAGGCGAACTGCAGTGTGAACAATTTACTAGCTATCATACAGTAGGCAGGCGAACATTAGTTAGCTAATTAATTTATTAGCATTCATACAGTAGGCAGGCGAACATTAGTTAGCTAATTAATTTACTAGCATTCATACAGTAGGCAGGCGAACATTAGTTAGCTAATTAATTTACTAGCATTCATACAGTAGGCAGGTGAACATTAGTTAGCTAATTAATTTACTAGCTATCATACAGTAGGCAGGCGAACTGCAGTGTGAACAATTTACTAGCTATCATACAGTAGGCAGGCGAACTGCAGTGTGAACAATTTACTAGCTATCATACAGTAGGCAGGCGAACGGCAGTGTGAACAATTTACTAGCTATCATACAGTAGGCAGGCGAACTGCAGTGTGAACAATTTACTAGCTATCATACAGTAGGCAGGCGAACTGCAGTGTGAACAATTTACTAGCTATCATACAGTAGGCAGGCGAACTGCAGTGTGAACAATTTACTAGCTATCATACAGTAGGCAGGCTAACGTTAGTTAGCTAATGAATTTGATAGCTATCATACAGTACGCAGGCTAACGTTAGTTAGGTAATTAATTAGCTAGCTATCATACAGTAGGCAGGCTAACGTTAGTTAGCTAATTAATTTACTAGCTATCATACAGTAGGCAGGCTAACGTTAGTTAGCTAATGAATTTGATAGCTATCATACAGTAGGCAGGCTAACGTTAGTTAGCTAATTAATTTACTAGCTATCATACAGTAGGCAGGCTAACGTTAGTTAGCTAATGAATTTGATAGCTATCATACAGTAGGCAGGTGAACATTAGTTAGCTAATTAATTTACTAGCTATCATACAGTAGGCAGGCTAACGTTAGTTAGCTAATGAATTTGATAGCTATCATACAGTAGGCAGGCTAACGTTAGTTAGCTAATTAATTTACTAGCTATCATACAGTAGGCAGGCTAACGTTAGTTAGCTAATGAATTTGATAGCTATCATACAGTAGGCAGGTGAACATTAGTTAGCTAATTAATTTACTAGCTATCATACAGTAGGCAGGCTAACGTTAGTTAGCTAATGAATTTGATAGCTATCATACAGTACGCAGGCTAACGTTAGTTAGCTAATTAATTTACTAGCTATCATACAGTACGCAGGCTAACGTTAGTTAGCTAATGAATTTGATAGCTATCATACAGTACGCAGGCTAACGTTAGTTAGGTAATTAATTAGCTAGCTATCATACAGTAGGCAGGCTAACGATAGTCACCCACGACTGCGTGGCCACGCACGCCTCCAACTCAATCATCAAGTTTGCGGACGACACAACAGTGGTAGGCTTGTTTTCCAACAACGACGAGACGGCCTACAGGGAGGAGGTGAGGGCCCTCGGAGTGTGGTGTCAGGAAAATAACCTCACACTCAACGTCAACAAAACTAAGGAGATGATTGTGGACTTCAGGAAACAGCAGAGGGAACACCCCCCCCATCCACATCGATGGAACAGTAGTGGAGAGGGTAGCAAGTTTTAAGTTCCTCGGCATACACATCACAGACAAACTGTATTGGTCCACTCACACAGACAGCATCGTGAGGAAGGCGCAGCAGCGCCTCTTCAACCTCAGGAGGCTGAAGAAATTCGGCTTGTCACCAAAAGCACTCACAAACTTCTACAGATGCACAATCGAGAGCATCCTGGCGGGCTGTATCACCGCCTGGTATGGCAACTGCACCGCCCTCAACCGTAAGGCTCTCCAGAGGGTAGTGAGGTCTGCACAACGCATCACCGGGGGCATACTACCTGCCCTCCAGGACACCTACACCACCCGATGCTACAGGAAGGCCATAAAGATCATCAAGGACATCAACCACCCGAGCCACTGCCTGTTCACCCCGCTGTCATCCAGAAGGCGAGGTCAGTACAGGTGCATCAAAGCTGGGACCGAGAGACTGAAAAACAGCTTCTATCTCAAGGCCATCAGACTGTTAAACAGCCACCACTAACATTGAGTGGCTACTGCCAACACACTGTCAATGACACTGACTCTACTCCAGCCACTTTAATAATGGGAATTGATGGGAAATGATGTAAATATATCACTAGCCACTTTAAACAATGCTACCTTATATAATGTTACTTACCCTACATTATTCATCTCATATGCATACGTAGATACTGTACTCTATATCATCGACTGCATCCTTATGTAATACATGTATCACTAGCCACTTTAACTATGCCACTTGGTTTACATACTCATCTCATATGTATATACTGTACTCGATATCATCTACTGTATCTTGCCTATGCTGCTCTGTACCATCACTCATTCATATATCCTTATGTACATATTCTTTATCCCCTTACACTGTGTACAAGACAGTAGTTTTTTTGGAATTGTTAGTTAGATTACTTGCTCGTTATTACTGCATTGTCGGAACTAGAAGCACAAGCATTTCGCTACACTCGCATTAACATCTGCTAACCATGTGTATGTGACAAATAAAATTTGATTTGATTTGATTTGATTTGAGTTAGCTAATTAATTTACTAGCTATCATACAGTAGGCAGGCTAACGTTAGTTAGCTAATGAATTTGATAGCTATCATACAGTAGGCAGGCTAACGTTAGTTAGCTAATTAATTTACTAGCTATCATACAGTAGGCAGGCTAACGTTAGTTAGCTAATGAATTTGATAGCTATCATACAGTAGGCGTATATGAATAATGATATATTTAATATAAGTAGGCATACTCTCATAATTGACTGTAGCGCATGTAAAGCAACCACAAGCTACCGGTGGCAACACAACCGTCGCAGGAAGAACGAGTGATACATTTCCGGGCCAAGGGATTGTCCATTTAAAAATCACTCCTTCCTCCCTCGCCCCCTTGCCCTTTAAGTGTATACTCGTCAGCCATCATGACATGTCGTCAGGAGTGTTCACTTCATTTGAGGACTGAGGAGACAGGGTGTGTCTTTTTAATGTGTTTGGACAACAGTCGAGGACTTTGAACATTCACGGCATCTGGAAAAAAGACCATTGCAGGCATTGATGTCCCCACAGCTTGTCACATTAACTTCTGAGTGATAAGAAGCAGGAGCACCACCGCCCAATCACCCTACACCACTGTGCGCACACCCGTTGTTACTATGACAACTAGTCGTATCAGCAAATGACTGCTGTCTGAACACTCACATCTGATTGGGTCTCCAGTAATTTGCTGTTTGAACAGTCAGTATTCCAAAACTGATTTTAAATACAACATTTATTTGAGCATTAAGACCTGCAGTGTGAACAAGGCTTTACTGCTCTGAACCGCTGCATTAAGACCTGCAGTGTGAACAAGGCTTTACTGCTCTGAACCGCTGCATTAAAACCTGCAGTGTGAACAAGGCTTTACTGCTCTGAACCGCTGCATTAAGACCTGCAGTGTGAACAAGGCTTTACTGCTCTGAACCGCTGCATTAAGACCTGCAGTGTGAACAAGGCTGTACTGCTCTGAACCGCTGCATTAAGACCTGCAGTGTGAACAAGGCTTTACTGCTCTGAACCGCTGCATTAAGACCTGCAGTGTGAACAAGGCTTTACTGCTCTGAACCGCTGCATTAAGACCTGCAGTGTGAACAAGGCTTTACTGCTCTGAACCGCTGCATTAAGACCTGCAGTGTGAACAAGGCTGTACTGCTCTGAACCGCTGCATTAAGACCTGCAGTGTGAACAAGGATGTACTGCTCTGAATTGTAAAAAATGTTTTATGTAGCTATGTAGTTTACATGGAATATGTACTTTGTAGGCTATGTTCCTTGAGAATATATTACTATTTGTTTTTTAAATCTTGTACTACCACTTTAGAGAAGAGGGAGAGGGAGAGGGGAAGAGGGAGAGGAGGGGAGAGGGGAAGAGGGAGAGGAGAGGGGAAGAGGGAGAGGAGGGGAGAGGGGAAGAGGGAGAGGAGAGGGGAAGAGGGAGAGGAGGGGAGAGGGGAAGAGGGAGAGGGGAAGAGGGAGAGGAGAGGAGAGGGGAAGAGGGAGAGGAGGGGAGAGGGGAAGAGGGAGAGGAGAGGGGAAGAGGGAGAAGAGAGGAGAGGGGAAGAGGGAGAGGAGAGGGGAAGAGGGAGAGGAGGGGAGAGGGGAAGAGGGAGAGGAGAGGGGAAGAGGGAGAGGAGGGGAGAGGGGAAGAGGGAGAGGAGAGGGGAAGAGGGAGAGGAGAGGAGAGGGGAAGAGGGAGAGGAGGGGAGAGGGGAAGAGGGAGAGGAGAGGGGAAGAGGGAGAAGAGAGGAGAGGGGAAGAGGGAGAGGAGAGGGGAAGAGGGAGAGGAGGGGAGAGGGGAAGAGGGAGAGGAGAGGGGAAGAGGGAGAGGAGAGGAGAGGGGAAGAGGGAGAGGAGGAGGGGAAGAGGGAGTGGAGAGGAGAATAGGGAGAAGGGAAGAGGGAAAGGAGGGAGAGGATAGAGATGGGTTTGGAGAAGAGAGTAGAGGAGAGAGACAGGGTTGGAGAGGAGATGAGAGGAGAGAGACAGGGTTGGAGAGGAGATGAGAGGAGAGAGACAGGGTTGGAGAGGAGATGAGAGGAGAGAGACAGGGTTGGAGAGGAGATGAGAGGAGAGAGACAGGGTTGAAGAGGAGATGAGAGGAGAGAGACAGGGTTGAAGAGGAGATGAGAGGAGAGAGACAGGGTTGGAGAGGAGATGAGAGGAGAGAGACAGGGTTGGAGAGGAGATGAGAGGAGAGAGACGGGGTTGGTGAAGAGAGGAGAGGAGAGAGACGGGGTTGGTGAAGAGAGTAGAGGAGAGAGACAGGGCTGGAGAGGAGAGGAGATGAGATGAGAGAGACAGGCTTGGAGAGGAGAGGAGATGAGAGGAGATGAGAGGAGAGAGACAGGGTTGAATAAGAGAGGAGAGGAGAGGAGGGAGAGGCAACAAGACATTTGTTAAAACTACAGTGCAGCCATTTATGGTAGATTGAGCAAGGTGGTTGGCGGGGTGGATATAGAGAGGGAGAGACAGGAGCAGAGCAGTGATTTCCTCCTTCCAGACTGAACAGAACAGGTTGTAATAGCTGGAGTGTCAGAGAGACCCATCAGGTTCACGTTCAAAATAACATCCTATTAACAATGGAAGTGCACTACTTTTGACCAGAGCCCTATGGGCTTTGGTCAAAAGTAGTGCACTATGTAGGGAATAGGGTGCCATAGGGCTGGTCAAAAGTAGTGCACTATGTAGGGAATAGGGAGCATTTGGCACCCAGATCAGGTACTAACAGCTGTCTAACTGTTGTGTTGTCTGTCTGTGAGAACCTGCATTGTGTTTGACCTCGTCTGCAATAGATTGAATTGGGGCCTGGGTATTGTTGGTAGCAAGAAGTGAATAGTAACACAGTGTGCCTATTTAATATTTCATACTGAGATTAAATGTACAACTGTCTGGCTAGATGGGTCTGACTTCTCTAATTAACTACACAGAGAACACAGACAGCTTGATAGAAAACTCAGGCATTTGTTCATTTCTATGTTTCTATTCTGAACCAGCAGACAGCCATTTACTACGTTCCTACCTTGTCGTCTGTTCTCTTCAAACTCCCACCCAGACCTATTCTGTTCACATCGATGTCTGGAGG
>NC_056456.1:40369454-40429454 GCF_018296145.1 Oncorhynchus tshawytscha
AGGAATACACCTGGTCTCATGTACACCTGGTGTCATGTTGTTCTTACACCTGGTCTCATGTTGTTCTGGTCAGGAATACACCTGGTCTCATGTTGTTCTGGTGAGGAATACACCTGGTCTCATGTTGTTCTGGTGAGGAATACACCTGGTCTCATGTTGTTCTAGTGAGGAATACACCTGGTCTCATGTTGTTCTGGTGAGGAATACACCTGGTCTCATGTTGTTCTGGTGAGGAATACACCTGGTCTCATGTTGTTCTGGTGAGGAATACACCTGGTCTCATGTTGTTCTGGTGAGGAATACACCTGGTGTCATGTTGTTCTGGTGAGGAATACACCTGGTGTCATGTTGTTCTGGTGAGGAATACACCTGGTGTCATGTTGTTCTGGTGAGGAATACACCTGGTGTCATGTTGTTCTGGTCAGTGGGCTGGGAATACACCTGGTCTCATGTTGTTCTAGTGAGGAATACACCTGGTGTCATGTTGTTCTGGTCAGTGGGCTGGGAATACACCTGGTGTCATGTTGTTCTGGTCAGGAATACACCTGGTGTCATGTTGTTCTGGTGAGGAATACACCTGGGGTCAATACACCTGGTGTCATGTTGTTCTGGTGAGGAATACACCTGGTGTCATGTTGTTCTGGTCAGTGGGAGGAATACACCTGGTGTCATGTTGTTCTGGTGAGGAATACACCTGGTGTCATGTTGTTCTGGTCAGTGGGCTGGGAATACACCTGGTGTCATGTTGTTCTGGTGTGGGGAATACACCTGGTGTCATGTTGTTCTGGTGAGGAATACACCTGGTGTCATGTTGTTCTGGTCAGGAATACACCTGGTCTCATGTTGTTCTGGTGAGGAATACACCTGGTGTCATGTTGTTCTGGTCAGGAATACACCTGGTGAATGGGAATACACCTGGTGTCATGTTGTTCTGGTGAGGAATACACCTGGTGTCATGTTGTTCTGGTCAGTGGGCTGGGAATACACCTGGTGTCATGTTGTTCTAGTGAGGAATACACCTGGTGTCATGTTGTTCTGGTCAGTGGGTGGGAATACACCTGGTCTCATGTTGTTCTAGTGAGGAATACACCTGGTGTCATGTTGTTCTGGTCAGTGGGCTGGGAATACACCTGGTGTCATGTTGTTCTGGTGAGGAATACACCTGGTGTCATGTTGTTCTGGTCAGTGGGCTGGGAATACACCTGGTGTCATGTTGTTCTGGTCAGGAATACACCTGGTGTCATGTTGTTCTGTTGAGGAATACACCTGGTGTTATGTTGTTCTGGTCAGGAATACACCTGGTGTCATGTTGTTCTGGTCAGGAATACACCTGGTGTCATGTTGTTCTGGTGAGGAATACACCTGGTGTCATGTTGTTCTGGTCAGTGGGCTGGGAATACACCTGGTCTCATGTTGTTCTAGTGAGGAATACACCTGGTGTCATGTTGTTCTGTCATGTTGAGGAATACACCTGGTCTCATGTTGTTTGTTCTGGTGAGGAATACACCTGGTCTCATGTTTGTTCTGGTCAGGAATACACCTGGTCTCATGTTGTTCTGGTGAGGAATACACCTGGTCTCATGTTGTTCTAGTGAGGAATACACCTGGTCTCATGTTGTTCTAGTGAGGAATACACCTGGTCTCATGTTGTTCTGGTGAGGAATACACCTGGTCTCATGTTGTTCTGGTGAGGAATACACCTGGTCTCATGTTGTTCTGGTCAGGAATACACCTGGTCTCATGTTGTTCTGGTGAGGACACCTGGTGTCATGTTGTTCTGGTGAGGACACCTGGTGTCATGTTGTTCTGGTGAGGAATACACCTGGTCTCATGTTGTTCTGGTCAGGAATACACCTGGTGTCATGTTGTTCTTCAGTGGGCTGGGAATACACCTGGTGTCATGTTGTTCTAGTGAGGAATACACCTGGTGTCATGTTGTTCTGGTCAGTGGGCTGGGAATACACCTGGTGTCATGTTGTTCTCAGTGAGGAATACACCTGGTGTCATGTTGTTCTGGTCAGTGGGCTGGGAATACACCTGGTGTCATGTTGTTCTAGAATACACCTGGTGTCATGTTGTTCTAGTGAGAATACACCTGGTGTCATGTTGTTCTGGTCAGTGGGCTGGGAATACACCTGGTGTCATGTTGTTGGGCTGGGAATACACCTGGTGTCATGTTGTTCTGGTGAGGAATACACCTGGTGTCATGTTGTTCTGGTCAGGAATACACCTGGTGTCATGTTGTTCTGGTCAGTGGGCTGGGAATACACCTGGTGTCATGTTGTTCTGGAATCAGTGTCATGTTGTTCTGGGAATACACCTGGTGTCATGTTGTTCTGGTCAGGAATACACCTGGTCTCATGTTGTTCTGGTCAGGAATACACCTGGTGTCATGTTGTTCTGGGTGGGCTGGGAATACACCTGGTGTCATGTTGTTCTAGTGAGGAATACACCTGGTGTCATGTTGTTCTGTTGGGCTGGGAATACACCTGGTGTCATGTTGTTCTAGTGAGGAATACACCTGGTGTCATGTTGTTCTGGTCAGTGGGCTGGGAATACACCTGGTCTCATGTTGTTCTAGTGAGGAATACACCTGGTGTCATGTTGTTCTGGTCAGTGGGCTGGGAATACACCTGGTCTCATGTTGTTCTAGTGAGGAATACACCTGGTCTCATGTTGTTCTGGTGAGGAATACACCTGGTCTCATGTTGTTCTAGTGAGGAATACACCTGGTCTCATGTTGTTCTGGTCAGGAATATCCCTGGTTTCATGTTGTTCTGGTCAGGAATACACCTGGTCTCATGTTCTGTGAGGAATACACCTGGTGTCATGTTGTTCAGGAATACACCTGGTCTCATGTTGTTCTGGTCAGGAATAAACCTGGTGTCATGTTGTTCTAGTGAGGAATACACCTGGTGTCATGTTGTTCTAGTGAGGAATACACCTGGTGTCATGTTGTTCTGGTGAGGAATACACTTGGTCTCATGTTGTTCTGGTCAGGAATACACCTGGTCTCAGGTTGTTCTGGTCAGGAATACACCTGGTCTCAGGTTGTTCTGGTCAGGAATACACCTGGTCTCATGTTGTTCTGGTGAGGAATACACCTGGTCTCATGTTGTTCTGGTGAGGAATACACCTTGTCTCATGTTGTTCTGGTCAGGAATACACCTGGTGTCATGTTGTTCTGGTCAGTGGGCTGGGAATGCACCTGGTGTCATGTTGTTCTAGTGAGGAATACACCTGGTGTCATGTTGTTCTGGTCAGTGGGCTGGGAATACACCTGGTGTCATGTTGTTCTAGTGAGGAATACACCTGGTGTCATGTTGTTCTGGTCAGTGGGCTGGGAATACACCTGGTGTCATGTTGTTCTAGTGAGGAATACACCTGGTGTCATGTTGTTCTGGTGAGGAATACACCTGGTGTCATGTTGTTCTGGTGAGGAATACACCTGGTGTCATGTTGTTCTAGTGAGGAATACACCTGGTGTCATGTTGTTCTGGTCAGTGGGCTGGGAATACACCTGGTGTCATGTTGTTCTGGTCAGTGGGCTGGGAATACACCTGGTGTCATGTTGTTCTGGTCAGGAATACACCTGGTCTCATGTTGTTCTGGTCAGGAATACACCTGGTGTCATGTTGTTCTGGTCAGTGGGCTGGGAATACACCTGGTGTCATGTTGTTCTAGTGAGGAATACACCTGGTGTCATGTTGTTCTGGTCAGTGGGCTGGGAATACACCTGGTGTCATGTTGTTCTAGTGAGGAATACACCTGGTGTCATGTTGTTCTGGTCAGTGGGCTGGGAATACACCTGGTCTCATGTTGTTCTAGTGAGGAATACACCTGGTGTCATGTTGTTCTGGTCAGTGGGCTGGGAATACACCTGGTGTCATGTTGTTCTAGTGAGGAATACACCTGGTGTCATGTTGTTCTGGTGAGGAATACACCTGGTCTCATGTTGTTCTGGTCAGGAATACACCTGGTTTCATGTTGTTCTGGTCAGGAATATCCCTGGTTTCATGTTGTTCTGGTCAGGAATACACCTAGTTTCATGTTGTTCTGGTGAGGAATACACCTGGTGTCATGTTGTTCAGGAATACACCTGGTCTCATGTTGTTCTGGTCAGGAATAAACCTGGTGTCATGTTGTTCTAGTGAGGAATACACCTGGTCTCATGTTGTTCTGGTCAGGAATACACCTGGTCTCAGGTTGTTCTGGTCAGGAATACACCTGGTCTCAGGTTGTTCTGGTCAGGAATACACCTGGTCTCATGTTGTTCTGGTCAGGAATACACCTGGTCTCATGTTGTTCTGGTCAGGAATACACCTAGTTTCATGTTGTTCTGGTGAGGAATACACCTGGTGTCATGTTGTTCAGGAATACACCTGGTCTCATGTTGTTCTGGTCAGGAATAAACCTGGTGTCATGTTGTTCTAGTGAGGAATACACCTGGTGTCATGTTGTTCTAGTGAGGAATACACCTGGTGTCATGTTGTTCTGGTGAGGAATACACTTGGTCTCATGTTGTTCTGGTCAGGAATACACCTGGTCTCAGGTTGTTCTGGTCAGGAATACACCTGGTCTCAGGTTGTTCTGGTCAGGAATACACCTGGTCTCATGTTGTTCTGGTCAGGAATACACCTGGTCTCATGTTGTTCTGGTCAGTGGGCTGGGAATACACCTGGTCTCATGTTGTTCTGGTCAGGAATACACCTGGTCTCATGTTGTTCTGGTCAGGAATACACCTGGTCTCAGGTTGTTCTGGTCAGGAATACACCTGGTCTCATGTTGTTCTGGTGAGGAATACACCTGGTCTCATGTTGTTCTGGTCAGTGGGCTGGGAATACACCTGGTCACATGTTCTTCTGGTCAGGAATACACCTGGTCTCATGTTGTTCTGGTCAGTGGGCTGGGAATACACCTGGTCTCATGTTGTTCTGGTGATTCATACACCTGGTCTCATGTTGTTCTGGTCAGGTGAGTCATACACCTGGTCTGATGTTGTTCTGGTCAGTGGGCTGGGAATACACCTGGTCTCAGGTTGTTCTGGTCAGTGGGCTGGGAATACACCTGGTCTCATGTTGTTCTGGTCAGTGTGCTGGGAATACACCTGGTCTCAGGTTGTTTTGGTCAGTGGGCTGGGAATACACCTGGTCTCAGGTTGTTCTGGTCAGTGGGCTGGGAATACACCTGGTCTCAGGTTGTTTTGGTCAGTGGGCTGGGAATACACCTGGTCTCAGGTTGTTCTGGTCAGTGGGCTGGGAATTCACCTGGTCTCAGGTTGTTCTGGTCAGGAATACACCTGGTCTCAGGTTGTGCTGGTCAGGAATACACCTGGTCTCAGGTTGTGCTGGTCAGTGGGCTGGGAATACAGACTCACTGTCATTAACAATGTAACAGGTCAAAATTTGTGTCTAGGTCTGGGCTCATACCCAAGGAAACTCTAAATTAACATACATTCTTTGTCTGTTCCAATTGTATTGTTATCAATAAGCTTTAGGGAAGAGATTCTCTGGCTGCTAGCTCAGCTGCAGGAAAAACAAGATGTGCTTACTTTTTACTATGCAGTTCTGAATGCCTCCTACAGCCAAGGGGTTGATGGATCAGGCTGACCTGCTCCAATCCACTGGACAGATTGTAAGCTCAACTCTGTAGCCGGTGGGAGACTGGACACTGGCAAAGCAAAGGAGTTCGTGTGGGAGGCAGTCTGGTTGGCCTCCATGTATCCTAGACAATCAGATACAGCTTTGTCCTGCTGGAGGTGGATTTTTTTCTTCTATTGTTGGTATATATTTTTTAAATCTTTATTTATTTAACTAGGCAAGTCAGTTAAGAACATATTCTTATTTGCAATGACGGCCTACCGGGGAACAGTTGGTTACCTGCCTTATTCAGTGGTAAGATGGAGGTTACTGGACCAACGCTCTAACCACTAGGTTACATACCGTCCCTGGGAGTCAGCTCTGATCTTGGGAATACACCAACAGCCAACATCCGTCCAGGGGCACCAGCCACAGCTCAGCCGGTCGCTGACCAAAGAAAAACAAGGTCTTGGGCCCTCCTCCACAGCTCAGCCAGTCGCCGACCAAAGGAAACAAGGTCTTGGGCCCTCCTCCACAGCTCAGCCAGTCACCGACTAAATGAAACAAGGTCTTGGGCCCTCCTCCACAGCTCAGCCAATCGACGACCAAAGGAAACAAGGTCTTGAGCCTTCCTCCACAGCTCAGCCAATCGCCGACCAAAGGAAACAAGGTCTTGGGCCCTCCTCCATCTCCCCAAAGATTCTGACGCCATCCACTGCTACTGGTACATGTACGGCTGGCATGAGACGAAGTACACCTCCTTCCCCCTGCCCAAAGGCAGGCCCGTTCCATTCCCCCTCTTCCTTCCCCATCGGATTCTGTCATGACAACCATCGTCATGGGCAGCTCGATGGTGAGAGATTTTGTCATTCAAGTTAGTTTAACGACATTCACTTTTCTGAGGAACTGAAGAAGGACGATGAAATTATCTTCAACACCCTTGTTGGCACAGGGAAGAGAACAGTAATCTCTAGCTACAGTATATGGTATAGGAGGGGTTACAGCCACATCGCTGCCCTAAACGAGTTCCTGAATAAACTCTGCAAAGACAGGAATGTCTCCTTTTGTGACAATTTTCACTTCGTGTGGGAGCAACCAACAGTCTTTAAAAGAGATGGGATTAACCCTAACTGCAGCAGTTCCAGGATGATCTCCATCAACATAGAACACTGCGTCCTCCCTGTCATAATCAGTGATAGAGGAGATGGAAAGGGTATTATATCTCAGAAAACTAGAAGTGTAGTGACTGTAAGTAACCTGATCTATGTTCCTTTAACTGTTGTCTCCGAGGGTATTGTCAGAAATAATCAAATGCACATAGAATTGAATTCCGCTGTTTGTCCTGAAACTGTTTGGCAGCTCACTCAGTACCAATGAATCAAATGTAAATGTCACGGACATGTCTACCTCGGGTCAACCTCTCAGAATGGTACTAAAAACAGACTAGCAACCCAGAAAAGGACAAAAAATTGCTCATAATAACATACTGTATGTAGCCTGAGAAACAAGGTTCATGAAATTGAAAACTTATTAAAACCTGTTAAGGAGGCTGCGAATTTTCGCAGCTTTTTGTTAAAAATCGCGCAACATTTCAGCGTCCTGCTACTCATGCCAGGAATATTGTATATGCATATGATAAGTGTGTGTGTATAGAAAACACTCTGAAGTCTCTAAAACTGGTTAAATCGTGTCTGTGCCTATAACAGAACGTGTTTAGGAGTCAAAATCCTTCGAAAAACTGTTCACCAAAAATACAAAAAAAATATTCATCCGCCAGTCAATGTATTGTCTAAGACTGAGGAAAATACATGGAGATCCCCTGTAAACACCTACAGCTTCCACACGATGTCGCCAATGCTGTCATTTTGGGGCTGCTTTATCCTTGGTTTTGTGACGTGTAAGCACTTCCTTTCATCGAGTACACCACAGGATGTTATGAAAGTGAAAACATGGAGTATGATTTCAAGACTTGCTGCTATCGAATACAGATCGCCCCGTGATCAATTTGATAGATTATTAACGTTTATTAATACCTAAAGTTGGTTTAGATAAGTAGTTTGAAGTGTTTTGTAAAAGTTTATAGGCAACTTTTGTAATTTTAAAAAGTGACGTTGCGTCTTGTAAAGGGGCATTTTTCTGGATCAGACCGGTCTTCAGCAAATCACATTTTGGGTACACAATGACGGATTTGATGTTTATGTGACATATAGGAGTGCCAAGAAAGAAGCTCGTCAAAGGTAATGAATGTTTTATATTTTATTTCTGCGTTTTGGGTAGCGCCGGCTACCGCGAAATCTGTTGTTTTGTTGACGGTCTGGTATTCTGGGGGGTGCATGCTATCAGATAATAGCTTCTCATGCTTTCGCCGAAAAGCATTTTACAAATCTGACTTGGTGGCTAGATTCACAACGAGTGTAGCTTTAATTCAGTACCTTGTATGTGTGTTTTAATGAAAGTTTGAGTTTTATCGAAAACTATTAGGTGGCGCTCTAAAATTTCCGCTGATTTGATCCCGCCACAGGGACCTAGTCCATAACAAGTTTTAACATCAGAAAACATTAATATTCTGTCCCGTCTCTGAACCACACTTAGATAATTCATTTGATGATGCAGTAGCTATACATGGTTATATAATATACAGGAAAGATAGAAATGCAAATGGTGGAGGTGTTGCATTGTATGTATTAATTTAGGATGAGAGAGGATCTCAAGTCAGATGATGTGTAAGAAATATGGCTACAGGTTCATCTGCCTAATCTAAATCCTATCCGCGTAGGAAGTTGCTGTAGACCACCAAGTGCTAAAAGTCAGTATCTGGATAATATGTGTGAAACGTTGGATAATGTATGTGATATCAACAGAGGTGTATATTTTCTGGGTGACCTAAATATTGACTGGTTGTCATCAAGCTGCCCGCTCCAAAAATAATTTCCAAGCATTAACGAGCGCCTGCAATCTGGTTCAAGTCATTAGTCAACATACCAGGTTATTTACAAACAAACAGAACAGGAACTAAATCATTCACGTGTATTGATCACATCTTTACTAATGTTGCAGAAAATCTGCTCTAAAGCTGTGTCAAATCCCATCGGATGTAGTGACGATAATATAATAACCATATCTAGAATAAACTAAGTTCCAAAGATTGGACCTAAAATTGTGTATAAACAATGATACAAGAGGTTTTTGTAGTGATTCCTATGTCGAAGATGTGAAAAAGATTTGTTAGTCTGATCTGTGTAATGAGGAACAATCTGATGCTGCACTTGAAGCATTTATGAAACGGCTGCTTCCAATTACTGATAGGCATGCACCCATCAAAAAAACGGACTGTTAGAACTGCCAAATCCCCATGTACAGATGATGAATTGAAAAACTGTATGGCTGAGAGGGATGAGGCAAAGGGAAGAGAAAATAAGTCTGACAACACAGCAGATTGGCAAACATACAGTAAATTGAGAAATCATGTAACTAAACTTAACAAAAAAAGAAGAAGAAACTCTGGAGCGAAGATAAATGATTTAAAGAATTATAGTAAAAAGCACTGTAGTACTTTTAATACAATTCTAGGCAAGAAAACAAAGAAAGCAAGAAAGCGGCTTGAGGTATATTTTCATTGAGGTATATTTTCATTGAGGTATATTTTCATTGAGGCCACTTTGAAAACTTTTTTTGTTGGCAAGATTAGCAAATGTATGTATGACTAGGGCTGTTACGGTGACCGTATTACCACCACACGGGCAGTCACGAGTCATGAAGGCAGTCAAATTCCACGTGACAACAGTTTAGTTAAGGTAATTAGGCTTCTTCAAGCTCTGCTGACCATTCTGCTGATGGTTATTAGTAGCCTACCAAACTGTCTAACTGCCTGCTTCTCAGCACTCTATTGTCCCTCTAATCACTCTGACATCAATGTAAATGTAATTGAAAATCTAACCGAACACTTCATGAGAGCTCAGCATTTCTATAGGCTATGCAATTGTGGGAGAAAACAGAATGATGGCCTCTTAAAAAGAGGAGGATCCCTGCGCCTTCTTCACCACACTGTCTGTGTGGGTGGACCATTTCAGATTTTCAGTGATGTGTACCCCGAGGAACCAGAAGCTTTCCACCTTCTCCACTGCGTTCCCGTCGATGTGGATAGAAGCGCGCTCCCTCTTCTGTTTCCTGAAGTCCACGATCATCTCCTCTGTTTTGTTGACAGTGAGTGAGAGGTTAATATCTTCGCACCACTCCACCAGGGCCCTCACCACCTCCCTGTTGGCTGTCTGGTCATTGTCGGTAATCAGACCAACTATTGTTGTGTCGTCTGTAAACTTGATGATTGCTTTTGGAGGTGTACATAGAGCACTGCGTTTGCCTTGTTGCAGTACGATCTGTCTGGTGCACACGTTGGATGTATCTAGCGTATGCGATCAAACTGTCTGTGTAGACGGCTTGACTGAAATGGTAGCAGAAGGTGAATGTTGAACTGTCGACATAGTTCCAGCTGATGCTGCATACTTTTTTACGCAACGACGCTATTGGTCAAGGCAGTAACAGTTTATCAACATTTTTAACATTCTGATCTGTTGAGTTCAGCCTAATTGCATAAAAAATAAAAAATAAACGTTTTTGTTGATGCTTGTGGTTGTATTCATTTGGGATCTATCCCATCCCACAGCTGTTCCAGACTATGTTTGGATCATTTATTTATCAAACAGAATTTAATAGGTCAACCTTTGTACTAAGGGGGGACAGTGGTCACTTTTGATAATGGTGTTTTCCTGCTAATTGAACATTCTTGTTTATAGCCTACTGCCATATGTGCATTGCTGTGCTTATAATGTGAAGAAATAGCCTAATAGTTTATCAACATTTTAGGCTAAACGTTCTGATCTGTTGTGTCAGTCATATTGCATTAAAAAAATGTTGATGCTAGTGGTAGTAAAATTTGGGATCTATGGCATCCCCCAACTGTCCCAGGCTATGTTTGGAATATTTATTTCTCGCACGGAATAGGTCGACTTTTGTACTATGTGGGAGAGTAGATTGACGTAGGCTATTGCTCTTGCTGTTCGTTAGGCCTACTCATCTCGTTGGCTGACGAAAAGTAAATGTGGACAGTTCTTCCAATATCTTCAACATGCACCTCAGAATTGGATCAGGATGAGCGCGGTTGCCTCCCCGATGTGTCTGTCTTCACTTGTAGCCTGTGAGAAAGACCCGATCAATTGACGGAGAGCCATGTGAGTGAAAGGTGTTTCAGGGCGCGCAGCACGCAGGGAGAAGGGAATTACAATGATTATATTCAGCCCAAGGGCACAACAGCCACTGGCCACAAAAAAATGCATGGATTTTGTTTTAAAGGGGAATAACAGCCACACAAAGGGAAATTGTGAATGAGAGACTGATGAAGTGTGTACAGCCTGCACAAAAACAAAACAAAGCAGAGCTCATGTCTTTCAAGAAACTTTTTTTCACATCGTCATTAGAGTCACATCATGCATCCTTAGAATGTATTAAAAATCGAATCATACAGCCCAACGTTTGTAGACCAACATAAATAAATCTAAATTAAACATATAGGAGGGATTTCTTTGTTAACTGCTCAACACAGAATATCCACATGGGCACACTCCCTCAAATCATTTGGAGAAAATATCATTTTTAATACAGCTTTGTTCAATTGTGTTCATCATACTATAAAATAATGACATGATTTTCTAAGCAAATCTTGTCTGCTAAATGAACTAGTGTAGCTCACAGCCATATTGCGTAGCCAGATCAGGAACTAACATTGTGTTGTATGGATGGGAGGAACCTTGACATTGTGTTGTATGGCCTTATAGATGGGAGGAACCTATACATTGTGTTGTATGGCCTTATAGATGGGAGGAACCTTTACATTGTGTTGTATGGATGGGAGGAACCTATACATTGTGTTGTATGGATGGGAGGAACCTATACATTGTGTTGTATGGATGGGAGGAACCTTGACATTGTGTTGTATGGCCTTCTAGGTGGGAGGAATAAAGGAGAGTGTGTAGTAATCGATCGCACACCAACAGGCAGAGCTGAACACACACACACACACACACACACATCTCCTAATGATTCCTCACTGTCAGCTTCAGAGTAGAGGCAGTAGAATGGTTGAACAGTGGTGTGTGTGTGTGTGTGTGTGTGTGTGTGTGTGTGTGTGTGTGTGTGTGTGTGTGTGTGTGTGTGTGTGTGTGTGTGTGTGTGTGTGTGTGTGTGTGTGTGTGTGTGTGTGTAGTGTGTGTGTGTGTGTGTCAATGAAAGACAGGTGAACAGCTAAGTCCCGTAGACTGGAGTGCTGCTACAGCACTAACTGCTGTTAGAGGAAAGCATAAATCAATACGTGTTAGATGGTGCCGTTTGGAACACTACGTCTTGTGTTCTAGCTGTCACCCTGTTCCCTAGTTAGTGCACTACACACTACACAGAGCTCTGGTCCGAAGTAGTGCGCTAAATAGGGACTAGGGTGCCACTTGGCACAGAGACGACGTCGAACGATGATGGAGCCGGGACATTTCACTACTTGTCATAGTGAAATTGGACTGCCATGTTGGCTAATGTGGCTAATGTGTGTTGTGCATCGACGGCTGTCCTAGTCCCTCACTGTGTCTCACTTCAACCCGTCTCAGCATCAGAGGCCATATTGCATTATAAATAGAGACGGGGGGGGGGATAATGAATGTTATGAATGTAATTTATTGTTTTCATTTTCATTATGGTGTGGAGTAAATGGAATAGTTGCACAAACAAGATGAATTGTGAATGATTCTCTTCTGTCTTTTGTAACAGGTGATTGTAAGTTTGACAAGCCGTTTGCAGCCTGCGGGTACACCCAGGGGAGAGAGGACGATCTAGATTGGGAACAGGCCAACACCAGAGTGAAGCCCACAGCAGACCCCTGGATGCCAACAGGTAAGCCTGGTCATACTACCGTACCCGTAAAGACACATTGTTTGTTCAGATATCCAAAGGTAAGAACTGGCTACAATAACATACAGTAAAATAGTTGTTTGTTTGGATGCTCAAAGGTAAAACACCTAGATGACACTGATGGAAAAGAGGGTAGTTTCCAAATCCAAAACTTGAAATCCAAAACTCCAAATCCCTAAATCTGGGAATTATCTCCATCAGACAGACGGATAGGATGTTCTACAATATCTCATGGATTTTATACCAATGTTTTGGACCAACAAGAAAGGACCTTATACACACCAACTGTCTCCATGGTTACACATTCAGACTAGTGGGGTAGGAAGTGGAAATGCTGTCACCATGGTTACACATTCAGACTAGTGGGGTAGGAAGTGGAAATGCTGTCACCATGGTTACACATTCAGACTAGTGGGGTAGGAAGTGGAAATGCTGTCACCATAGTTACACATTCAGACTAGTGGGATAGGAAGTGGAAATGCTGCCACCATGGTTACACATTCAGACTAGTGGGGTAGGAAGTGGGAATGCTGTTACCATGGTTACACATTCAGACTAGTGGGGTAGGAAGTAGGAGAGCTTCATGGAGTAAGGATGGGTTGGGGTAATTTCAGATTAAAGTTACATTTTTATTCAATGATGATTTTTATTTATTTATTTTATTTCACCTTTATTTAACCAGGTAGGCCAGTTGATAACACCTTTATTTAACCAGGTAGGCTAGTTGAGAACACCTTTATTTAACCAGGTAGGCTAGTTGAGAACACCTTTATTTAACCAGGTAGGCCAGTTGAGAACACCTTTATTTAACCAGGTAGGCCAGTTGATAACACCTTTATTTAACCAGGTAGGCCAGTTGAGAACACCTTTATTTAACCAGGTAGGCTAGTTGAGAACACCTTTATTTAACCAGGTAGGCCAGTTGAGAACACCTTTATTTAACCAGGTAGGCCAATTGAGAACAAGTTCTCATTTACAATTGCGACCTGGCCAAGATAAAGCAAAGCAGTTCGACACATATAACAACACAGAGTTACACATGGAGAAAAAAAAAAAACGGTCAATAATACAGTAGAAACAAGTCTATATACAATGTGAGAAGATGAGGTGAGATAAGGGAGGTAAAGGCAAAAAACAGGCCATGGTGGCAAAGTAAATACAATATAGCAAGTAAAACACTGGAATGGTAGATTTGCAGTGGAAGAATGTGCAAAGTAGAAATAAAAATAATGGGGTGCAAAGGAGCTAAATAAATAAATAAACAAATAAATAAAATACAGTAGGGAAAGAGGTAGATGTTTGGGCTAAATTATAGGTGGGCTATGTATAGGTGCAGTAATCTGTGAGCTGCTCTGACAGTTGGTGCTTAAAGCTAGTGAGGGAGATAAGTGTTTCCAGTTTCAGAGATTTTTGTAGTTCGTTCCAGTCATTGGCAGCAGAGAACTGGAAGGAGAGGCGGCCAAAGAAAGAATTGGTTTTGGGGGTGACTAGAGAGATATACCTGCTGGAGCGCGTGCTACAGGTGGGAGATTCTATGGTGACCAGCGAGCTGAGATAAGGGGGGACTTTACCTACCAGGGCCTTGTAGATGACATGGAGCCAGTGGGTTTGGCGACGAGTATGAAGCGAGGGCCAGCCAACGAGAGCGTACAGGTCGCAATGGTGGGTAGTATATGGGGCTTTGGTGACAAAATGGATTGCACTGTGATAGACTGCATCCAATTTGTTGAGTAGGGTATTGGAGGCTATTTTGTAAATGACATCGCCGAAGTCGAGGATTGGTAGGATGGTCAGTTTTACGAGGGTATGTTTGGCAGCATGAGTGAAGGATGCTTTGTTGTGAAATAGGAAGCCAATTCTAGATTTAACTTTGGATTGGAGATGTTTGATATGGGTCTGGAAGGAGAGTTTACAGTCTAACCAGACACCTAAGTATTTGTAGTTGTCCACGTATTCTAAGTCAGAGCCGTCCAGAGTAGTGATGTTGGACAGGCGGGCAGGTGCAGGTAGCGATCGGTTGAAGAGCATGCTTTTAGTTTTACTTGTATTTAAGAGAAATTGGAGGCCACGGAAGGAGAGTTGTATGGCATTGAAGCTTTTCTGGAGGGTTGTTAACACAGTGTCCAAAGAAGGGCCAGATGTATACAGAATGGTGTCGTCTGCGTAGAGGTGGATCAGAGACTCACCAGCAGCAAGAGCGACCTCATTGATGTATACAGAGAAGAGAGTCGGTCCAAGAATTGAACCCTGTGGCACCCCCATAGAGACTGCCAGAGGTCCGGACAGCAGACCCTCCAATTTGACACACTGAACTCTATCAGAGAAGTAGTTGGTGAACCAGGCGAGGCAATCATTTGAGAAACCAAAGCTGTTGAGTCTGCCGATGAGGATGTGGTGATTGACAGAGTCGAAAGCCTTGGCCAGATCAATGAATACGGCTGCACAGTAATGTTTCTTATCGATGACGGTTAAGATATCGTTTAGGACCTTGAGTGTGGCTGAGGTGCACCCATGACCAGCTCTGAAACCAGATTGCATAGCAGAGAAGGTATGGTGAGATTCTAAATGGTCGGTAATCTGTTTGTTGACTTGGCTTTCGAAGACCTTAGAAAGGCATGGTAGGATAGATATAGGTCTGTAGCAGTTTGGATCAAGAGTGTCCCCCCCCTTTGAAGAGGGGGATGACCGCAGCTGCTTTCCAATCTTTGGGAATCTCAGACGACGCGAAAGAGAGGTTGAACAGGCTAGTAAATAGGGGTGGCAACAATTTCGGCAGATAATTTTAGAAAGAAAGGGTCCAGATTGTCTAGCCCGGCTGATTTGTAGGGGTCCAGATTTTGCAGCTCTTTCAGAACATCAGCTGAACGGATTTGGGAGAAGGAGAAATGGGGAAGGCTTGGGCGAGTTGCTGTGGGGGGTGCAGTGCTGTTGACTGGGGTAGGAGTAGCCAGGTGGAAAGCATGGCCAGCCGTAGAAAAATGCTTATTGAAATGTTCAATTATGGTGGTTTTATCAGTGGTGACAGTGTTTCCTATCTTCAGTGCAGTGGGCAGCTGGGAGGAGGTGTTCTTATTCTTCATGGACTTTACAGTGTCCCAGAACAAATTTCTGCTTGAAAAAGCTAGCCTTGGCTTTTCTAACTGCCTGTGTATAATGGTTTCTAACTTCCCTGAACAGCTGCATATCACGGGGGCTGTTCGATGCTAATGCAGAACGCCATCAGATGTTTTTGTGTTGGTTAAGGGCAGTCAGGTCTGGGGAGAACCAAGGGCTATATCTGTTCCTGGTTCTACAATTCTTGAATGGGGCATGCTTATTTAAGATGGTTAGGAAGGAATTAAAAAAAAAATATCCAGGCATTCTCTACTGACGGGATGAGATCAATATCCTTCCAGGATACCCCGGCCAGGTCGATTAGAAAGGCCTGCTTGCTGAAGTGTTTCAGGGAGCGTTTGACAGTGATGAATGGAGGTCGTGATTGAAAACCCCCCAATTATTTTCAATGATTTGTCAATCATCTGTACATGAGAAGCTGTATATAAAAAAAGGTGTACGATTTTAAATACACCACATACTATACCTCAAATACCCAATATACTATACCTCAAATACCCGATATACTATACCTCAAATACCCGATATACTATACCTCAAATACCCGATATACTATACCTCAAATACTTGATACACTATACCTCAAATACCCCATATACTATACCTCAAATACCCCATATACTTTAAATACCCCATATACTTTAAATACCACATATGCCTCAAATACCAAATATACCTCAAATATGCCATATACCTCAAATACCAGATATACTACACCTCAAATACCCTATATACTTGAAATGCGCCATATACAGTGCCTTGCGAAAGTATTCGGCCCCCTTGAACTTTGCGACCTTTTGCCACATTTCAGGCTTCAAACATAAAGATATAAAACTGTATTTTTTTGTGAAGAATCAACAACAAGTGGGACACAATCATGAAGTGGAACGACATTTATTGGATATTTCAAACTTTTTTAACAAATCAAAAACTGAAAAATTGGGCGTGCAAAATTATTCAGCCCCCTTAAGTTAATACTTTGTAGCGCCACCTTTTGCTGCGATTACAGCTGTAAGTCGCTTGAGATATGTCTCTATCAGTTTTGCACATCGAGAGACTGACATTTTTTCCCATTCCTCCTTGCAAAACAGCTCGAGCTCAGTGAGGTTGGATGGAGAGCATTTGTGAACAGCAGTTTTCAGTTCTTTCCACAGATTCTCGATTGGATTCAGGTCTGGACTTTGACTTGGCCATTCTAACACCTGGATATGTTTATTTTTGAACCATTCCATTGTAGATTTTATGTTTTGGATCATTGTCTTGTTGGAAGACAAATCTCCGTCCCAGTCTCAGGTCTTTTGCAGACTCCATCAGGTTTTCTTCCAGAATGGTCCTGTATTTGGCTCCATCCATCTTCCCATCAATTTTAACCATCTTCCCTGTCCCTGCTGAAGAAAAGCAGGCCCAAACCATGATGCTGCCACCACCATGTTTGACAGTGGGGATGGTGTGTTCAGGGTGATGAAATGTGTTGCTTTTACGCCAAACATAACGTTTTGCATTGTTGCCAAAAAGTTCAATTTTGGTTTCATCTGACCAGAGCACCTTCTTCCACATGTTTGGTGTGTCTCCCAGGTGGCTTGTGGCAAAATTTAAATGACACTTTTTATGGATATCTTTAAGAAATGGCTTTCTTCTTGCCACTCTTCCATAAAGGCCAGATTTGTGCAATATACGACTGATTGTTGTCCTATGGACAGAGTCTCCCACCTCAGCTGTAGATCTCTGCAGTTCATCCAGAGTGATCATGGGCCTCTTGGCTGTATCTCTGATCAGTCTTCTCCTTGTATGAGCTGAAAGTTTAGAGGGACGGACAGGTCTTGGTAGATTTGCAGTGGTCTGATACTCCTTCCATTTCAATATTATCGCTTGCACAGTGCTCCTTGGGATGTTTAAAGCTTGGGAAATCTTTTTGTATCCAATCCGGCTTTAAACTTCTTCACAAAGTATCTCGGACCTGCCTGGTGTGTTCCTTGTTCTTCATGATGCTCTCTGCGCTTTTAACGGACCTCTGAGTCTATCACAGTGCAGGTGCATTTATACGGAGACTTGATTACACACAGCTGGATTGTATTTATCATCATTAGTCATTTAGGTCAACATTGGATCATTCAGAGATCCTCACTGAACTTCTGGAGAGAGTTTGCTGCACTGAAAGTAAAGGGGCTGAATAATTTTGCACGCCCAATTTTTCAGTTTTTGATTTGTTAAAAAGTTTGAAATATCCAATAAATGTCGTTCCACTTCATGATTGTGTCCCACTTGTTGTTGATTCTTCACAAAAAAATACAGTTTTATATCTTTATGTTTGAAGCCTGAAATGTGGCAAAAGGTCGCAAAGTTCAAGGGGGCCGAATACTTTCGCAAGGCACTGTATCTCATATGCCCAATATACTATACCTCAAATACTCCATATACTATACATCAAATACTCCATATACTATACCTCAAATACTCCATATACTATACCTCAAATACCCCATATACTATACCTCAAATACTCCATATACCTCAAATACACCATACACTGTACTGCAAATACCCCATATACCTCAAATACACTATATACCTGAAATACCCCATATACTGTACCTGAAATACCCCATATACTGTACCTGAAATACCCCATATACTGTACCTCAAATATCCCATATACTATACCTCAAATACCCCATATACTATACCTCAAATACCCCATATACTATAACTCAAATACCCCATATACTGTACCTGAAATACCCCATATACTGTACCTCAAATACCCCATTTACTACACCTCAAATACCCCGGTTACCTCAAATACCCAATATACCTCAAATACCCAATATACCTCAAATACCCCATATACCTCAAATACCCCATTTACTATACCTCAAATACCCCACATAATTTACCTCAAATACCCTGTTTACCTCAAATACCCCATTTACTATACCTCAAATAGCCCACATACTTTACCTCAAATACCCTGTTTACCTCAAATACCCCATTTACTATACCTCAAATACCCCACATACTTTACCTCAAATACCCTGTTTACCTCAAATACCCCATATACTATACCTCAAATACCCCGTTTACCTCAAATACCCAATATACCTCAAATACCCTGTTTACCTCAAATACCCCATATACCTCAAATACCCCATTTACTATACCTCAAATACCCGGTTACCTCAAATACCCCATATACCTCAAATACCCCATATACCTCAAATACCCCATATACCTCAAATACCCCATATACCTCAAATACCCCATATACCTCAAATACCCCATTTACTATACCTCAAATACCCCATATACCTCAAATACCCCACTATACCTCAAATACCCCAAATATATACCTCAAATACCCCATATACAAATACCCCATATACCTCAAATACCCCATATCAAATACCCCATATACCTCAAATACCCCATATACCTCAAATACCCCATTTACTATACCTCAAATACCTCAAATACCCCATATACCTCAAATACCCCATATACCTCAAATACCCCGTATACCTCAAATACCCCATTTACTCAAATACCTCAAATACCCCATATACCTCAAATACCCCATATACCTCAAATACCCATATATACCTCAAATACCCCATATACCTCAAATACCCCATATACCTCAAATACCCCATATACCTCAAATACCCCAAATACCCCATTTACTATACCTCAAATACCCCATATACCTCAAATACCCCATATACCTCAAATACCCCTATACCTCAAATACCCCATTTACTATACCTCAAATACCCCATTTACTATACCTCAAATACCCCAATATACCCTCAAATATACCTCAAATACCCAAATACCCCATATACCTCAAATAGCCAATATACCTCAAATAGCCAATATACCTCAAATACCCCATTTACTATACCATATACCTCAAATAGCCAATATACCTCAAATACCCCATTTACTATACCTCAAATACCCCACATAATTTACCTCAAATACCCCATTTACTATTCCTCAAATAGCCCACATACTTTTACCTCAAATACCCTGTTTACCTCAAATACCCCACATACTTTACCTCAAATACCCTGTTTACTATACCTCAATACCCTGTTTACCTCTAATACCCCATTTACTATACCTCAAATACCCCGTTTACTATACCTCAAATACCCCGTTTACCTCAAATACCCGATATACTTTACCTCAAATACCCCGTTTACTATACCTCAAATACCCGATATACCTCAAATACCCTGTTTACCTCTAATACCCCATTTACTATACCTCAAATACCCCGTTTACTATACCTCAAATACCCCATATACCTTTACCTCAAATAGCCCACTCAAATACCCTGTTTTTACCTACCTCAAATACCCCCCTGTTTACCTCAAATACCCCATTTACTATACCTCAAATACCCCGTTTACTATACCTCAAATACCCCATATACCTCAAATATACTATACCTCAAATACCCCACATACCTCAAATACCCCATATACCTCAAATACCCCAATATACCTCAAATACCCCATATACCTCAAATACCCCACATACCTCAAATACCCCATTTACATACCTCAAATACCCCACATACCTCAAATACCCCACATACCTCAAATACCCCATATACCTCAAATACCCCATATACCTCAAATACCCCATATACCTCAAATACCCCACATACCTCAAATACCCCATATACCTCAAAAAACCCCATATACCTCAAATACCCCATATACCTCAAATACCCCATATACCTCAAATACCCCATATACCTCAAATACCCCACATACCTCAAATACCCCATATACCTCAAATACCCCATATACCTCAAATACCCCATATACCTCAAATACCCCATATACCTCAAATACCCCACATACCTCAAATACCCCATATACCTCAAATACCCCAATATACCTCAAATACCTCATATACCTCAAATACCTCACATACCTCAAATACCCCATATACCTCAAATACCCCATATACCTCAAATACCCCATATACCTCAAATACCCCATATACCTCAAATACCCCATATACCTCAAATACCCCATATACCTCAAATACCCCATATACCTCAAATACCCCATATACCTCAAATACCCCATATACCTCAAATACCCCATATACCCTCAAATACTCCCCAATATACCTCAAATACCCCATATACCTCAAATACCCCATATACCTCAAAGAAAAAACTGAAGGAACTACACGTGCAAAAAGTTCCCCTGAAAACAACGCTATGAAAATGGGAGTCTATACCCATATAACAATAGAATAATATAATTTACCTTTTGATCACTTAAACCATTGAAGGACAAGATATATTGGATGTTGTTTTAAATGTATAATACTATTTAATCTCTATTGGTTTTGGTATTGGCTATTCCCACACATCAAAACCCCCATCTTCATCCCTTTTGTGACAACAATGGGAATTGAGACAAAAGCTTTGATGACAATGACGGCAATGGCAATGAATTGAATGTAAAAAAATAAATAATAATACCTCAAATCTATTTGAGTTTAACAATGATTTCTTTCCCATCAAGCTCTCGATCCTAGTAACCATTCTCGCACATTGAATTTCATTAAAAAAAAAAAAAAATGCTTTCCCTGTCATTCATTTACGTTCTGCGTCTGCCTCAATGAGCTGTCTCTTTAACGTTGCATTGATCGCTCAAACGAGGAAATATCCTCACCACCAACACCATCGCCCTGCAGACACTAGAGTTCTCATTCTCAGCCCGAACTGGATGGAACTCAACACACCGGGCCTCAAATTCTGTGATTTCATCCAGGCCGGGCTGGTTTCGGGCTTGCTGTGCCGTGTGTGTCTGCGCACCTTTTTAAATGGTCAATCTGACGTCTGCATTTGCCATGCAGCATGGTGACATGGCCTCTGCAGAAGCCAGCGCATTCATACTTTTTTTTTTGCACTTCGTGGTGCAGCCCAGCTCTGTTGTGAAGGGAGTTGTCAAGGAAGTGAGTTTGTGTTTATACAGGACCTCCCGCCCTCACCTACCGTCAACCAATCATGTCGATCAGGAGCTAGACGAAGCCCTCCACATTGTTACCAAATTTGAGAGGCGTACGGCGATGCGGTATGGAGCTCAGTTTGGCCTCTGCATGCCTCTGACCACATTTTTTCAGGTCAAGAAACAATTATTATTTTTTTGCCTACTAGGGCTCTCTCTCAGCTACACCAGGATTCCAATATTCTAATGAATCCAAGCAAATTAGTGGCCATGATGAAACTTATTTTTTCTGATGATTTCAAATTGCGATAAGAATAGTCTGGAATGTAGACTGGAGCGCATCTCAGTAACAGGAGAAACCCATATTCCACTGGCAACTGTTAACACCGATACATCTTAACAGAATACATCCTATGACTTCCTTGCTAATGTCTGGACCCTGTAAAATATCTGACCAATAACTGATCCAAATGTTTTCCTAATCAAATATGCATTCAGAACACGGGGCTTTTGAGCAGTTATTCAAATGGATGTTTGGCAGAAAATCTAGATATTTATTTGAATTATTCAAGACTCCCTTTTGTTATTTTGTTTAAAAAGTTAAATTCTTGATTTGTATTTAAAGCTGCACTATGTAACTTTTGGAACGAACAGACCAAAATCACATAAAAATGTGAGTTATAGATCTGTCATTCTCATTGAAAGCCAGTCTAAGAAGTGGTAGATCTGTTCTATGTGCACTATTTCTATGCTTCCCGTTGTTAAGTTTAGTTCTGTAAAATCTATTTCACATTGGTTTAGATGGTACAATGATTCTCTACACTAGACATTATATACTATATGTGTTTTCTCACATAAACTCACATACACTGGAATTAGACAAACCTATTAGAATTGTAGCAACCAGGAAATGGCGGAGCGATTTCTGCAATAGTGCATCTGTAAAGGCATGAATGAATTGTATACTGTTGTAATGACATGAACACATGATTGATTGGTTATATTGAAGTTACTTTATTAAGACAGATAAAACAGGATGTGCTCTCACAAGTTGATATACAGCTAATCAAATGTGTTCATGTCATTAGCATACTTCAATATAACCAATCAACAGGATGTGCTCTCACAAGGTGATATACAGCTAATCAAATGTGTTCATGTCATTAGCATACTTCATAACCAATCAACAGGATGTGCTCTCACAAGGTGATATAATAATTTTCATGTCATTAGCATACTTTATCCAATCAACAGGATGTGTTAAATGATTTAAAGCTAATCAAATGTGTTCATGTCATTTACTTCAATATAAAATCAACAGGATGTGCTCTCACAAGGTGATATACAGCTAATCAAATTGTTCATGTCATTAGCATAGTCAATATAACCAATCAACAGGATGTGCTGTCACAAGGTGATATACAGCTAATCAAACCCATGTCATTAGCATACTTCAATATAACCAATCAACAGGATGTGCTCTCACAAGGTGATATACAGCTAATCAAATGTGTTCAGGTCATTAGCAATACCCTTCAATATAAAATCAACAGGATGTGCCACAAGGTGATATACAGCTAATCAAATGTGTTCATGTCATTAGCATACTTCAATATAACCAATCAACAGGATGTGCTCTCTCACAAGGTGATATACAGCTAATCAAATCAAATCCAACAATAGGTGTAGACTAACAGGGAAATGTTTACTTATAGCTTTTTTTCCAACAATGCAGAGTTAAATACTTTTTAAAAATGAACCTGTACATAGCCGATGTCCTATAATTTACAAACCTGCATTGCTTACTGTTTTTTTAGGCTGGGTTTTGCAGCACTTTGAGATATCAGCTGATTTCGAAGGGCATATAAATAAATTTGATTTGATTTGATTTGATTTACAAAATAGCCTCCAATACCCTACTCAATAAATTGGATGCAGTCTATCACAGTGCAATCCGTTTTGTCACCAAAGCCCCATTACTACCCACCACTGCGACCTGTATCTCACGTTGGCTGGCATTCGCTCATATTGCCAAACCCACTGGCTCCAGGTCATCTACAAGACCCTGCTAGGTAAAGTCCCCCCTTATCTCAGCTTGCTGGTCACCATAGCATCTCCCACCTGTAGCACATGCTCCAGCAGGTATATCTCTCTGGTCACCCCCAAAACCAATTCTTTCTTTGGCCGCCTCTCCTTCCAGTTCTCTGCTGCCAATGACTGGAATGAACTAAAAAATCTCTGAAACTAAACACTTATCTCCCTCAAGCTTTAAGTACCAGCTGTCAGAGCAGCTCACAGATCACTGCACCTGTACATAGCCCATCTATAATTTATCCCAAACAACTACCTCTCCCCCTACTGTATTTATTTATTTTGCTCCTTTGCACCTCATTATTTCCATCTCTACTTTGCAACATTCTTCCACTGCAAATGACCATTCCAGTGTTTTACTTGCTATATTGTATTTACTTTGCCACCATGGCCATTCTTCCCTTTACCTCCCTTATCTCACCTCATTTGCTCACATTGTATATAGACTTGTTTCTACTGTATTATTGACTGTATGTTTGTTTTACTCCATGTGTAACTCTGTGTCGTTGTATCTGTCGATAATAGACAACTGCTTTGTTTATCTTGGCCAGGTCGCAATTGTAAATGAGAACTTGTTCTCAACTAGCCTACCTGGTTAAATAAAGGATGAAATAAAACATTAAAAGTATAGTGAGAGTGCCAGGTAATAGGATAACATGGCTATATACAGGAGTACCAGTACTGAGTCGACGTAAATTATAGATGATTGACAGTAACAGCAGTATACTGTAGGTAGGGTCAAGTTACTAGGCAACAGGATAGATAATAGACAGTAACAGCAGTATACTGTAGGTAAGGGTAAAGGATAGATAATAGACAGTAACAGCAGTATACTGTAGGTAAGGGTAAAGGATAGATAATAGACAGTAACAGCAGTATACTGTAGGTAGGGGTAAAGGATAGATAATAGACAGTAACAGCAGTATACTGTAGGTAGGGGTAAAGGATAGATAATAGACAGTAACAGCAGTATACTGTAGGTAGGGGTAAATTATAGATAATAGACAGTAACAGCAGTATACTGTAGGTAGGGGTAAAGGATAGATAATAGACAGTAACAGCAGTATACTGTAGGTAGGGGTAAAGGATAGATAATAGACAGTAACAGCAGTATACTGTAGGTAGGGGTAAAGTGTGTGTGGCGTCAGTATGCGTGTGTGCGCATGTTATTTGTGTCTGTGCATATGTAGTGTGTGTGTGTGTATTGGGGTGTCAGTGGAAGTATGTGTGAATGTGTGGGAGGAGTCAGTGAAAAAGTGTCAAAGCAGGTAGTCCAGGTAGTCATTTGATTAACTGTTCAGCAGAGTTATGGCTTGGGGGTAGAAGCTGTTCAGGGTCCTGTTGGTTCCAGACTTGGTGCACTGGTACCTCTTGCCGTGCGGAAGCAGAGAGAACATTCTATGACTTGGGTGGCTGGATTCTTTGCCACATTTCTTGGGGCCTTCCTCTGACACCACCTGGTATAGAGTTCCTGGATGGCAGGAAGCTTGGCCCCAAGTGATGTTGGAGTCGTGCACGGTCACTCAGTTGTAGGTGAACAGGGAGTTCAGGAGGGGACTAAGCACACACCCCTGAGGGGCCCCCGTGTTGATGGTCAGTATTGCAGATGTGTTGGGGTCGCCCCGTCAGGGGTCCAGGATCCAGTTGTAGAGGGAGGTATTCAGTCCCGGGCTCCTGAGCTTATTGATGAGCTTTGAAAGGACTTTGGTGTAGAATGCTGAGCAGAAGCCAATAAACAGTTTTTTTTTTTTACTGGTGGGTGAGGGCTGTGCGGAGTACAATAGAAATGTTGTCATCTGTGGATCTGTTGAGGTGGTAAATTGGAGTGGGTCCAGGGTGTCTGGGATGATGGTGTTGATGTGAGCCATGACCAGCCTTTCAAAAGCATTTCATGGCTATAGATGTGAGTGCTATGGGACGAGAGTCATGTAGGCAGGTTACCTTGGCGTTCCTGGGCATGGGGACTATGATTGTCCGGTTAAAGGTAGTTTACCCCCGGGTGATGCGTTGTTCCCAGCTACAATAAATACAGCCTCAGGATATATGGTTTTCCAGTTTGCATAAAGTCCAGTGAAGTTCCTTGATGGTCGTCGTGGTATCGGCTTGTGGGGGAGATATACGCGGCTGTAACAATAACCGACGAGAATTCTCTTGGGAGGTAATACGATCGGCATTTGATTGTGAGGTATTCCAGATCAGGTGAACAAAATGACTTCCTGTATGTCATTACAATTACACCATGAGTTGTTAATCATGAAACAAACATACACCCCCGCTGTTCTTCTTCCTGTCGGCGCGATGAACTGAGAATACAGATGACTGGACCGACTCCCGACAGTATATCCCGAGAGAGCCATGTTTCCATGAAACAGAGTATGTTTACTGCTCATATAAGGAAATCAGTCAATTGAAACAAAAAATATTAGGCCCTAATCTATGTATTTTACATGACTGGGAATAATATGCATCTGCTGGTCACAGATACCTTTAAAAAAAAGAGATAGAGGTGTGGATCAGAAGACCAGTCAGGATCTGGTGTGACCACCATCAATCAGCACTCCTTCGCAAAGTTAATCAGGCTGTGGAATGTGCTTCTGCTCCTCTTCAATGGCTGTGCGAAGTTGCTGGATATTGGCGGGAACTGGATCCAGAGCATCCCAAACATGCTCAATGGTTGACATGTCTGTTGAATATGCAGTCAGGAAGAACTGGGACATTTTCAGCTTCCAGGAATTGTGAACAGATCCTTGTGACATGGGGTCATGAGGTGATGGCGGTGGCACGACAATGGGCCTTAGGATCTCGTCACAGTATCTCTGTGCATTCAAATTGTAGCATATGCCTGCCTGCCCATACCATAACCCCACCGGCACCATGAGGCAATCTGTTCACAACGTTGACCTCAGCAAACCACTCACCCACGCAATGTCATACACGTGGTCTGAGGTTATGAAGCCGGTTGGACATAATTAGGTAAATGACATTCTTTGACAACAGCTCTGCTGGACATTCCTGCAGTCAGCATGCCAATTGCATACTCCCTCAAAACTTTAGATATCTGTGTGCAAAAACTGCACATATTAGAGTGGCCTTTTATTGGCCCCAGCACAAGGTGCACCTGTGTAATGATCATGTTTAATCAACTTCTTGGTATGCCACACCTGTCAGGTGGATGGATCATCTTGGCAAAGGAGAAATGCTCAATAACATGTATTGGATGGATGTAAACAAATTTGTGCCCAAAATCTGAAAGAAATTAGCTTTTTGTGTGTATGAAAAATGTCTTGGATCTTTTATTTCAGCTCATGAAAAATGGGACCAACATTTTACAAGTTGCGTTTATATTTTTGTTAAAATCAAATCAAAATCAAATCAAATGTATTTATATAGCCCTTCGTACATCAGTTGATATCTCAAAGTGCTGTACAGAAACCCACCTTAAAACCCCAAACAGCAAGCAATGCAGGTGTAGAAGCACGATGGAAAAACTCCCTAGAAAGGCCAAAACCTAGGAAGAAACCTAGAGAGGAACCAGGCTATGTGGGGTGGCCAGTCCTCTTCTGGCTGTGAATGACCAGCATGGTCAAATAATAATAATAATCACAGTAGTTGTCGAGGGTGCAACAGTATAGCACCTCAGGAGTAAATGTCAGTTGTCTTTTCATAGGCAATCATTAAGAGTATCTCTACCGCTCCTGCTGTCTCTAGAGAGTTGAAAACAGCAGGTCTGGGACAGATAGCGCGTCCGGTGAACAGGTCAGGGTTCCATAGCCGCAGGCAGAACAGTTGAAACTGGAGCAGCAGCACGGCCAGGTGGACTGGGGACAACAAGGAGTCATCATGCCAGGTAGTCCTGAGGCATGGTCCTAGGGCTCAGCTCCTCCGAGAGAGAGAAAGAAAGAGAGAAAGGGAGAATTAGAGAGAGCGTACTTAAATTCGCACAGGACACCGAATAGGACAGGAGAAGTACTCCAGATATAACAAACTGACCCTAGCCTCCCGACACAAACTACTGCAGCATAAATACTGAAGGCTGAGACAGGAGGGGTCAGGAGACACTGTGGCCCCATCCGATGATTCCCCCGGACAGGGCCAAACAGGAAGGATATGACCCCTTCCACTTTGCCAAAGCACAGCCCCCACACCACTAGAGGGATATCTTCAACCACAAGCAACTTGTTCAGTGTAAGTTGAGTTTTCCTCTTTTGCTCTGCTTTTTCTAGGCCCAATGGCTGTTTCCTGTCTCCTCACTCCACTGCTGCCCAACTCTGTTGCATTGTTCTCACTAACATTTTAAAGAAAATTTGTTTAAAAAAAATCAGGCTTTTTTTCAGGTCTGGGGTCATTTAATTTCTGTGATGTCAGACCGGGCCTGGGATCGAGCTTCGAGTTTGGGTCGAACCGGGCTCAAATGTTCAGGCCTGATGAGAACTCTAACACATACACACGGGTCCAGAGGACTAATGGAATGGAGGATAGAAGCGGACATTTTTTTTTCTTAATGTTTCCAGCAAAGGTATCGCTTCAGACTAATGGATATTGTTTCCCTCTCCAATCTGACGCCTAATCTCACAGCGGCTGGCTGACTGGCTGGCTGGCTGGCTGGCTGACTGGCTGACTGGCTGCACTACAGATAGATTGGAGCCCCCCCAGTGACACACAGACAATTTATTAGGAAGGACGCCACTCATTTTAAGCAAGCAGACTTAGGGTGTGTGTGTGTGTGTCGGCATCAGTGTGTGTGTCGCTCTAATCTGCTCCAGGAGAAATGACCTGCCAGAAGGGTGTGTGGTGTGTGTGTGTGTGTGTCGGCATCAGTGTGTGTGTGTGTGTGTGTGTGTGTGTGTGTGTCGGCATCAGTGTGTGTGTCGCTCTAATCTGCTCCAGGAGAAATGACCTGGGGAGGGAAGTGTTTACTTTTCCCCATTTGGATTTGATTGATGTCGGAACACAAGGGGGCTGGGCAAAGGTTACCGCGACGATCCGGAAAAGCCTCGACCTACAAATTAACACCACCTACCCCCCCTCCTCTCCCTTCCCTGCGTTCCACCTGCCGTCTAAATGTAACATATCTGATTAAAGTCCTACTCAGCACCTGGTTAAGAGGTGTCTCTGATTGTATCTCCCACTCTGAGAGTACTCCAGATAACGCTGTTGTCTCCCCTTAGCCCTACACATCTTGAATGGTGGGTAATTAGCATTAGCTGGTTGTCTGCTCTGTTCTGTTCTGTCTGATAAAATAGTAGCATTCACCAGCTGCCAGTCAGAAGCTCTAATCTCCCCTCGTTAACCAAACAAACACTTGGCTCTGAACAAAACAGAGATATGAGATTTATCATGTGTTCCAAATGACACCCGATTCCCTATTTAGTGCTCTACTTTTGACCAGGGCCCATAGCAGCTTAGTAGTGCACTATGTAGGGAATAGGATACCATTTGAGATGTAGCCTGTAGGGCCTCTTGACGGCTGAAAGCAAGAAGCTAGGTGTATGTCGCACGTCACTACTTTACAGGAGAGACATTTGAACGTTTATTTTTTTTATCAAAATGCATTTTTGGGCAGAAATGCTTTCTGGGACATGTGAATTTTCATGTGCCTTAATAATAAATGTATATGCCATCTGTAAATACAGATAAAATTGTTAAATTAGGAGCCTAGTTGGTTTAGCCACAGAAAAAGACAGGAAACTTCCCGCTAGTCATGATTGGCTGAGATAATGGATGGGCTGGACATGCCGAGAGATGAGTTTGGATTGGTCTGCCGTGTAGCATGCTTCTGTCTATAACATGAGCTGCTCAGTATGTGTAGATAATCCTTGCTAACACAATTATTTTGAAAGATATCACGAAGAAGTGTAAAAGTGTTGCATTGCTGCCCTGAAGTTAATCATGGTATCGACAAAGATCAGCGGGAAACAGTTATGATGGAGGCAATCGCACCGACTCTCTCTGACATTGAAAATGAATCAGACAATGAGGAAATCGCTGATTTAGGTACAAACATTTTCATTGAACCATTGTAGAGTCTCTTCACTGTCACCAGAAGAAAAGGCGATTTACAGTGTTGTTGTCACGGAAGAAGTTGATCCAGTTTTGAAATCAGTGAGAGGCGGAAGCAGAGAGATGATTCCAAGATGCGGAGAAAGTCGAAAAGAGAACACATGACATCTTCAAACTAAGGGGCGAACATCCATGACAGAGGGAGAAGCGTTCATTATCATGTATTATAGGTCATTATTATTATTATTATTATTACACGGCTTAGAGTCTAGCTACATTTTCAGATATTATAAGCTTCTACTTTTGTCAAAAAGTTGTTTTCGTTGCAAGTTAAAGCGTACTGTTAGCTACCTGACGTTAGTTGTCTGGCTCGCTAGCTAACGTTACGTGTATGATCTGTGTAGTAATATTATTTGTTAGCTAGCTAGCTAACATGGAACCTAGTTTGTTAGCTTTAGCTACCTATAGGTTTATGCATGGATGCAATGGATTATGAGTTGGGATTCTGGTTCGTTGTTTAGCTAGCTGTTTAGACTCCACTGTGCAAGTAACCGTTTCACTGTACCATTTACAGATTCTGTATCCTGTACATGTGACAAATAAACTATATTATACATACTATACTATACAAATAAAATATATTTTATTTGATATAGTGTGTGTTTACACCTTCTGTAACCTGTACCTGTGACACATAAACTCTGATTTTATTTGATATAGTTTGTGTTTACCAGAGACGGTAATGTGAAGAACAACATGACCTGCACCAACGTCAGATTAGGATATAGGCCAAGTACTAGATGAAGTGTATTTTTACTACTACCGTAATTTCTGGACTATTAAGCGCACCTGAATATAAACCGCACCCACTGAATTAAAAAAATATGTATTTTGTACAAAAATTAGCCGCACATGTCTATAAGCCACAGGTGCCTACCGGTACATTGAAACAAATTAACTTTACACAGCCTTTAATTAAACGAAACACGGCTTGTAACAAAAATAAATAGGC
The DNA here is from genome assembly GCF_018296145.1 of Oncorhynchus tshawytscha. Taxonomy (NCBI): domain Eukaryota; kingdom Metazoa; phylum Chordata; class Actinopteri; order Salmoniformes; family Salmonidae; genus Oncorhynchus; species Oncorhynchus tshawytscha. The sequence goes on from NC_056456.1 coordinate 40,400,177, forward strand.
TTTTAAACGAAACACGGCTTGTAACATTTTTTTTAAAAATAGCAGTAAACAGTAGCCTACCAGTAAAGTCATTGGTCACTATCTTCCTCCTCCTGTGCACTGAAACCACTGAAGTCTTCTCCTTCGGTGTCAGAGTTGAATAGCCTCAGAATTGCTTCATCCGATGTTGGATCGCTGCCCTCTTCAACACGCAGCAGTCCAGCCTTTCGAAACCCGTTGATGATAGTGGATTTTTTGACAATGCTCCACGCTGTCAGCAGCTCTATTTCCTTTTCCAACAGGCAGATCGATCGCCTTCAACTTGAAAGCTGCATCATATGCATTTCTCCGTTTCTTTGCCATGATGAGGGTGACAAAATGACTACCGTAATCAGAATGATGGGAAGTTTGAGCGCGCTCGATTTACGTCACATTATGTGACGGTGCTCAGTTTTTTGGCGGCATGAATCTTGTGAAAGCGGGAAAAATCCATAAATTAGCCGCGTCATTGTATAAACCGCGAGGTTCAAAGCGTGGGAATAAAGTAGCGGTTTATAGTGAGGAAATTACGGTACTTTTACCACTTTTAACCTTGAAATCTTTGGTTGTTTACTACATTACCTTACTCACTCTGTTTAGCACATGGCCTCACATGTGATTCCTTAAAGAGATGGGTGGGGCTAAAGCTTAAGAGGGTGTGAACATTGCTGAATGGGTGTAGACAAAGAAGAGCTCTCCAGTAGGTGAGAGCTCATGAGCCATTGTCTCAAAAATGGGGTTACAAGTTTATCAACTTTCAAAGCAGAATTAATTTCCGCTTGTTCCTGAACTGTATTTATTAGCTCTGAGTCTCTACTTTTGTAAAAAAAAAAAAAAAAAAAAATGAGTAAATGTTGCTACAGGCCCCAATCCAGGTGGTGATATAGAGAATAGGGCCCCAATCCAGGTGGTGATATAGAGAATAGGGCCCCAATCCAGGTGGTGATATAGAGAATAGGGCCCCAATCCAGGTGGTGATATAGAGAATAGGGCCCCAATCCAGGTGGTGATATAGAGAATAGGCCCCAATCCAGGTGGTGATATAGAGAATAGGGCCCCAATCCAGGTGGTGATATAGAGAATAGGGCCCCAATCCAGGTGGTGATATAGAGAATAGGGCCCCAATCCAGGTGGTGATATAGAGAATAGGGCCCCAATCCAGGTGGTGGAATAGGGCCCCAATCCAGGTGGTGATATAGAGAATAGGGTGTCGTAGTAGAGCACTACTATATAGGGAATAGGGCCCCAGTGTCATAGTAATGCACTATATAGGGAATAGGGCCCCAGTGTCATAGTAGTGCACTATATAGGGAATAGGGCCCCAGTGTTGTAGTAGTGCACTATGTAGGGAATAGGGCCCCAGTGTTGTAGTAGTGCACTATGTAGGGATAGGGAATAGGGCCCCAGTGTCATAGTAGTGCACTATATAGGGAATAGGGCCCCAGTGTTGTAGTAGTGCACTATGAATAGGGAATAGGGCCCCAGTGTTGTAGTAGTGCACTATGTAGGGAATAGGGCCCCAGTGTCATAGTAGTGCACTATATAGGGAATAGGGCCCCAGTGTCATAGTAGTGCACTATATAGTGGAATAGGGCCCCAGTGTCATAGTAGTGCACTATATAGGGAATAGGGCCCCAGTGTTGTAGTAGTGCACTATGAATAGGGGAGTGTTTAGTAGGCACCCAGTGTTGTAGTAGTGCACTATATAGGGAATAGGGCCCCAGTGTGGTAGTGAGGAGGAGGTGGAGTAGTAGGAGGAGTGTTGTAGGTGGAGGGAATAGGGAGTGTCATAGTAGGAGGAGGGAATAGGGAGTGTCATAGAGTGAGAGGAATACCCAGTGTCTGGTGCACTAAAAGAATAGGGCCCCAGTGTTGTAGAGGAGGAGGGAGTGTTGGAGACCTGGAGGAGAGGAGGTGGAGAGGAGGAGGAAAGGAGGAGAGGAGAGGAGACCTGGAGGAGAGGAGAGGAGGAGAGGGACCTGGGAGAGGAGGAGGAGGGGAGGAGATGAGACCTGGAGGAGAGGAGGAGAGGAGGAGGATGAGAGGAGTCCTGGAGGAGGAGGAGGAGGAGAGGAGACCTGTAGGAGAGGAGGATTAGAGGAGATGAGGAGGAGGGGAGGAGACCTGGAGGAGAGGAGACCTGGAGTAGGAGGAGGGAGGGGAGGGAGACCTGGAGGAGGGAAGGAGACCTGGAGGAGGAGGAGAGACCTGGATGAGAGAGGAGATGAGGGAGGAGACCTGGAGGAGAGGAGAGGAGGAGGGGAGGAGACCTGGAGGAGGGAGGAGACCTGGAGGAGGGAGGAGACCTGGAGGGGAGGAGGAGGAGGAGAGGAGGATGAGAGGAAAGGAGGAGACCTGGAGGAGAGGAGGAGAGGAGCAGGGAGGGGAGGAGACCTGGAGGAGGATGAGAGTAGAGGAGGGAGGAGACCTGGAGGAGAGGAGGAGAGTAGGAGGGGAGGAGACCTGGAGGAGGAGGAGACCTGGAGGAGGAGGAGACCTGGAAGACCTGGAGGAGAGTAGGAGGGGAGGAGATCTGGAGGAGGAGGAGGAGGAGAGTAGAGGAGGAGAGTAGAGGAGGAGGGGAGGAGACCTGGAGGAGAGGAGGAGAGTAGGAAAGAAGACCTGGAGGGGAGAACAGGAGGAGGAGAACATGAGGAGAGGAGGAGAGGAGAACAGGAGGAGAGGAGGAGAATGCATTATGTGAAATACTCACTGCTCTGTTGGGAGGAAAAGAGAAAAGCTATCTCACCTTTGATTGTCCTTTCAGCCTGTACTTACAGAGTGTATCCCAAATGGCTCCCTATATAGTGCACTATTTTTGACCAGGGCTCGTAGGGGCTTTAGTCAAAAGTAGTGCACTATATAGGGAATAGGGTGCCATTCGGAACACAATTACAGATCTGAGCCAAATGGCCTTATCACCCTGAGAGTAGAGATTGTTATCCTACCTAATGCTTCTGATGCTTGGAGGAAAGTGGATTTAGAATAGGTCTTACAATACCAAACCTGGGTTCAAATGGTATTTGTCCTTACAATACGATAGATGACTTAGACAAACACCTACCGTAGTAAGGGGGTGAGACCTGGGTTCAAATGCTATTTGAAATCATGTCAAGTCCATTAGTTGTGCTTGATTGAGCTTGTCTGTTGGAATGTGACCAATAAGAAAAGTCCCTAAAGTGCAAACACCACCCAACGCAACCACTAGTTCAACCTAGGTGCATACAATACGTACAATATTTACAGACACATGTTTATCAGATGTTATTGGTCACAGACACGTGTTTATCAGATGTTATTGGTCCATGTTTATCAGATGTTATTGGTCCATATTTATCAGATGTTATTGGTCACAGACACATATTTATCAGATGTTATTGCGGGTTGTAGTGAAATGCTTGTGTTCCTAGCTCCAACAGCGCAGTAGTATCTAACAATTCACAACAATACACACACATCTAAAAGTAAAAGAATGGAATTAATGGAATTAAGAAAAATCTAAATATTAGGATGAGCAATGATGGAGTAGCATTGACTAGAATACAGTAGAATAGAGTATATACTGTACATATGAGATGAGTAAATCAGTATGTAAACATTATTAAAGTGATTAGTGTTCCATTATTAAAGTGACCAGTGATTCCATCTATGTATTTAGGGCAGCAGCCTCTAAGGTGCAGGGTTGAGTAACCGGGTGGTAGCTGGCTAGTGATGGCTATTTAACCGTCATGATGGCCTTGAGATAGAAGCAGTTTTTCAGTCTCTCGGGTCCCTGCTTTGATGCACCTGTACTGACCTCGCCTTCTGGATGACAGCGGGGTGAACAGGCAGTGGCTCAGGTGGTTGATATCCTTGATGATCTTTTCTGCCTTCCTGTGACATCGGGTGCAATAGGTGTCCTGGAGGGCAGGCAGTGTGCCCCCGGTGATGCGTTGGGCAGACCGCACCACCCTCTGAAGAGCCCTGCGGTTGCAGGCGGTGCAGTTTCCTTACCAGGCGGTGATACAGCCAGACAGGATGCGTTCAATTGTGCATCTGTAAAAGTTTCTGAGGGTCTTAGGGGCCAAGCTGAATTTCTTCAGCCTCCTGAGGTTGTAGAGGCGCTGTTGCGAGGCGCCACACGGTCTGATGATGTTAATAATGACTGTAAACTCTTTTGGCCTCGAGGAGTGTCTCCTCTTTAACATCAAAGACTGTGATTTAATCACCAATACATGAAGCCAATCATCAGACTGGAGAAATGCTGGGATTTAATTCTACTCCACACACACACACACACACACACACACACACACACACACACACACACCGACCAGCTCGTCAGCTTTCTGCTCATTGATTAAAATCTGTTCAGCACCGTTCCAGACAGCAAACAGACAGCTAGAAGTGAGGCTGAAGCATCAAAGCAGTTTTAAAACGCTGGACTTCTTAAATGACTGGAGCTGATTGACGTTATTAGAATTAATGTATTCACAGTTTTATCTAGGAGTTTCAGAGATACTTTAACTTGCTTAGAACTTGCCTCAATAACTTTTGCAAAACCGGCACCATCAGATCTAAACTCGTGGGAATCGAACTTGATTTAATTTTGCCAATAAAGTCTCAATACATTTAAAAGTAAAAAAAACTGTGTTATTCAACAAGACTTGATTAAACTTAGCCATGAAATAAAGCCTTATTTTTTAAGAGGCCAATCCGGAAGCTGCCTCAGTCCATACTGGCCCACGCCATCCCATCCAATCATGTGTGTGTGTGTGTGTGTGTGTGTGTGTGTGTGTGTGTGTGTGTGTGTGTGTGTGTGTGTGTGTGTGTGTGTGTGTGTGTGTGTGTGTGTGTGTGTGTGTGTGTGTGAGAGAGAAATGGGCCTGAAACCCTGAAGTTGTTAACAAGGATCCTTCCCTTGTTTATCCCACAGCTAGGATCTGATTGCATACTAGGGCTGCTCTAGGGGGGGCCTCTGGTCTCTAAGTATGCCCCAAGGAAGGGAGGAAGAGGGCAGACTGGCACACCCCAATGACTCTACGGCTGTTCCCAGACTCTGGTCCCTCAGTGCCCTCGGGGGTACAAGTACCCTCAGGGGCAAACAGGACAAACCCCAGTCTCACAGGCTAACTGACAATACACACTGTCTGTTGGTGTGTCTGTCTGGGCCCAGATATGAAACAATGTCCCTCAGTGACACATTTGAAGCCCTATATTATCCAAATGATTAAGAACTTCCTCTAGGAGTTCCTAGATGACCCAGCTGATGAAATGCCATGTAGCTAGAAACAGACAGTATACATTTATAGGGCGATATGGCCAAAATATCAATGTTTTTTAAACATAAAAGTTCTAAATATGCTTTTGAGTAGTTCATGACCCTAAGGTGGCAAAAGATCAATGATATGAGGCTTTCTCCATTCTGATTGTTTCATACATTTTCAGCTCTTTGTTAGCATTTCCACACTGTGCCCATCAGAGCTAGCTGGGCAAAAATATGGCAAAAATCTATGCCTAGTTATTTGATGAACTGTTGGAGTCATGGAAATAGAATGATTGTTTTAATTCTATAGTTGGAATATCGTGTGCAGCACCTTGAACCCATTGTTGTTTGACATGACAATGAATTAATAATCCAGGGAGGAGTTATTGACAGGGTAGGAACCAAAGTGTTGGTCATGTTTCCAGGTGAACCTAATTAGATGTTACATTGTGTTTTCTTACCTCCATATAGCTAGCTAGCATATTCATGCTTCGCCTATTCCTCTCTGATTTAGAAGATACTGTTGCACAAACAACGTGCTTATCTAGGTCTACACCAGCACTAGTACCAGGCTGTATTCGCTAGCTAGCTACGTTTGCAGCTAACTAACGATTGATTAGCATTAGCGGCGAACACAATTTATTTCTAACAACAACTTGCTAAGAAAAGACAAACTAGCAGACAGTAGGATACAAACTAATAGTGTAATTCTAGAAGGCTTGTGGAAAGCAGCATGTCACCAACATCTCTACATCCATCTGACCATGCAGAGGGAACAGCAAGAAAGTTCTCTAGACTCACGTGGTCGAGAAACTGCTCTCTCCTTGAGTGACAGGGGGGGGCGGGGCTTGGTGTGACAGGGGGGCGAGGCTTGGTGTGGGAAATGGAATGCAGCAGGAGGAGAAAGACGATTCAAGTAGCAAACAGAGTGAACTGTAAAAATGGACACGAGTTGGAGCTGCGTATCGCATTTAACAAGACAAACGTTGAAATACCGTTAGAGAAGGTCAAGTAGAAACCCAAACCCGTTCCTGCATCAATACTGGTATGTAGTCAAATAAGGTATACCGCCCAGCCTTATACTTTTACCTGTTCAGATTAATAGCAAGGTAGATAGAAACAGACAGTACCTGTTCAGATGAATAGCCAGGTAGATAGAAACAGACTGTACCTGTTCAGATGAATAGCCAGGTAGATAGAAACAGACTGTACCTGTTCAGATGAATAGCCAGGTAGATAGAAACAGACAGTACTTTTACCTGTTCAGATGAATAGCCAGGTAGATAGAAACAGACAGTACCTTTACCTTTTCATATGAATAGCCAGGTAGCTAGAAACAGACAGTACCTGTTCAGACGAATAGCCAGGTAGATAGAAACAGTCAGTACCTGTTCAGATGAATAGCCAGGTAGATAGAAACAGACAGTACCTTTACCTGTTCAGATGAATAGCCAGGTAGCTCTCGAAACAGACAGTACCTGTTCAGAGAGAGGAGCGATCCAGCCAGTGGTCTTTGTGGGCGACTCAGCTAGTCATATGATCTCTGTGCTGTAGGGCCTCCAGATGCCTTTACAACAGGAGCTATTTTTAGTACTGAGAGACCCAGCTGTTTCTCCTCTCCCTCTGTCATGGCTGATTCTTGTGCCAGCAGTAGGCTGCTGTTCCCTTCTCCCTCCCTGCTCCCCTGAGACCCATTCTGTTCTGAGGGAATAATGGTCCAAGGAGGAGGAGAAGGGGAGGAAGAGGAGATGGGATGGAGGGAGAATGGACCTCCTCCTGACAGAGATTAATTGTTATTTTTTTTGTATTATGTTAAACACAATAGCAACTGTTACTCCAGACCAGCTCAACATCTTTTTGGCTTCGTTTGCATTCCAAGTAAAACCTGATTCCCTATATATATTACACAACTTTTCACCGGGGCCCATAATGATTAGTGATGATTTAGGGAATGTGGTGCCATTCAACTCAGTCGACTAACTCAGTGCACACACTGATATGCGTACAACGGGGGGAGTAACTAAAGACGGGTTCAGTAACTAAAGACGGGTTCAGTAACTAAAGATGGGGACAGTAACTAAAGACGGGTTCAGTAACTAAAGATGGGTTCAGTAACTAAAGACGGGGACAGTAACTAAAGACGGGTTCAGTAACTAAAGACGGGGACAGTAACTAAAGACGGGTTCAGTAACTAAAGACGGGTTCAGTAACTAAAGACGGGTTCAGTAACTAAAGACGGGTTCAGTATCTAAAGACGGGTTCAGTAACTAAAGACGGGGACAGTAACTAAAGACAGGTTCAGTAACTAAAGACGGGGACAGTAACTAAAGACGGGTTCAGTAACTAAAGACGGGGACAGTAACTAAAGACGGGTTCAGTAACTAAAGACGGGTTCAGTAACTAAAGACGGGTTCAGTAACTAAAGACGGGTTCAGTAACTTAAGACGGGTTCAGTAACTAAAGACGGGGACAGTAACTAAAGACGGGGACAGTAACTAAAGACGGGTTCAGTAACTAAAGACGGGTTCAGTAACTAAAGACGGGTTCAGTAACCAAAGATGGGTTCAGTAACTAAAGACAGGTTCAGTAACTAAAGACGGGTTCAGTAACTACAGACGGGTTCAGTAACTAAAGACGGGGACAGTAACTAAAGACGGGGACAGTAACTAAAGACGGGTTCAGTAACTAAAGACGGGGACAGTAACTAAAGACGGGTTCAGTAACTAAAGACGGGTTCAGGAACTAAAGACGGGTTCAGTAACTAAAGACGGGTTCAGTAACTAAAGACAGGTTCATGAAAGCCCGTGTCTCTGTTTAGTCCTGACTCATAACATCTTAAAATGGTGTCAGCCATGAACAAACATGGCCAAACATAGGATCTGAACAGCATCTGATTCCACAATGTATTTATTTTTATTTTGTTTTGCCAAAAAGTAGACGGCTAATGTCAGCTCAGTGGTCTAAAGTACTTAAGTGAAAATACTTTTTTTTTGGGGGGGGGGGTTATCTGTACTTGATGATTTATATTTTTGACACTTTTTTTTCCTGAAGAAAATCATGTTGTCCCTGACAGCCAAATGTCATTACATTTTTTAATGCTTAGCAGGACAAGAGGTGGTCCAATTCATGCACTTATCAAGAGACCATTCCTTTTGCCTCTGATCTGGCGGACTGACTAAACACAAATGCTTTGTTTGTAAATGATGTCTGAGGGTTAGAGTGTGACCCTGGCTATCCGTCAACACAATAAATAAGAAAATAATGCTGTCTGGTTAGCTTAATATAAGGAATTTAAATTGATTCCTACTATTACATGGCCTACTTATACTACCGTTCAAAAGTTTGGGGTTTTTGAAAGAAAAGCACATGTTTTGTCCATTAAAATAATATCAAATTGATCAGAAATACAGTGTAGACATTGTTAATGTTGTAAATGACTATTGTAGCTGGAAACGGCAAATTATTTTATGGAATATCTACAGAGGTCCATTATCAGCAACCATCACTCCTGTGTTCCAATGGCACGTTGTGTTAGCTAATCCAAGTTTATCATTTTAAAAGGCTAATTTATCATTAGAAAACCCTTTTGCAATTATGTTAGCACTGCTGAAAACTGTTGTCCTGATTAAAGAAGCAATAAAACTGGCCTTCTTTGGACTAGTTGAGTGTCTGAAGCCTCAGCATTTGTGGGTTCTATTACAGGTGTAGAGTGCATGCGTTGATGTGCACTATGGTGTTTTGGGGGGGGTGTAAAGCACTAAAGCCACAGTTGCCTGTGTCTCTGTTCAGTCTTAACTCATAGCATATTAACATAGAGGGTGGTTGTATGCATATGGATTCCTTTTTTTGAAGCACTTAGTTGAACCATCTTGTGATTTTCCAAGCATGTGTTATCAATGGGTAGGCCTACTTTTTGTTGATTACTTCAAATGCATGCTCCTCTTGTTTTTGACTTAGACCCAGAGAGAGAAGGACAGAAGAGGACCCCTGACAGTCATACATGGATACTGTTACTTTTGATTTGTGTGTCATTATTCCGTGTATAAAATAGGACTACAGTAGGGAATACTGGTGCCCATGTGTTGTTGACCAAATCAACATCTAATTGTATTTGTCATGTAAACAGTTTACCACAGCTTTGTAATAGAAGAGGTGGTATGTCTAGTAATAGAAGAGGTGGTATGTCTAGTAATAGAAGAGGTGGTATGTTCAGTAATAGAAGAGGTGGTATGTCTAGTAATAGAAGAGGTGGTAATAGAAGAGGTGGTATGTTCAGTAATAGAAGAGGTGGTATGTCTAGTAATAGAAGAGGTGGTAATAGAAGAGGTGGTATGTCTAGTAATAGAAGAGGTGGTCTGTCTAGTAATAGAATAGGTGGTAATAGAAGAGGTGGTATGTCTAGTAATATAAGAGGTGGTATGTTCAGTAATAGAAGAGGTGGAATGTCTAGTATTAGAAGAGGTGGTATGTCTAGTAATAGAAGAGAAGGTATGTCTAGTAATAGAAGAGGTGGTATGTATAGTAATAGAAAAGGTGGTAATAGAAGAGGTGGTCTGTCTAGTAATAGAAGAGGTGGTATGTCTAGTAGGTGGTATAGAGGTAGTAATAGAAGGTATGTCTAGTAATAGAAGAGAAGGTATGTCTAGTAATAGAAGAGGTGGTATGTATAGTAATAGAAAAGGTGGTAATAGAAGAGGTGGTCTGTCTAGTAATAGAAGAGGTGGTAATAGAAGAGGTGGTCTGTCTAGTAATAGAAGAGGTGGTATGTGTAGTAATATAATAGGTAGTAATAGAAGAGGTAGTATGTCTAGTAATAGAAGAGGTGGTATGTCTAGTAATAGAAGAGGTGGTATGTCTAGTAATAGAAGAGGTGGTATGTCTAGTAATATAATAGGTAGTAATAGAAGAGGTGGTAATAGAAGAGGTGGTCTGTCTAGTAATAGAAGAGGTGGTATGTGTAGTAATATAATAGGTAGTAATAGAAGAGGTGGTAATAGAAGAGATGGTATGTCTAGTAATAGAAGAGGTAGTATGTCTAGTAATAGAAGAGGTGGTATGTCTAGTAATAGAAGAGGTGGTATGTCTAGTAATAGAAGAGGTGGTAATAGAAGAGGTCGTATGTGTAGTAATAGAAGTGGTGTGTGTGTGTGCGTGTGCGTGTGGTGATACGAAGGTTGTAAGGTTACGGAGTGATTAAAGGGCAAATAACCTTGCCTGATACATTCACAAATTAATTACCCAGCCGGACTGAACACACCTTTCCAATTTGTCATGTTTCTATTAGATGGTACAGGATGTACACTGCACGACGGTGTTCTGTATAAAATGGGATTCCAGTTACTTCCTGTTCCACATCGTCCCCTGCTTATGACACGTCAGGAAGTCAACACTCTTTATGATTAAATTACGCATGTCATGGCTAGAGGACAAATTAGAATATTTCAATTTAGTATATGCAGTATATTCGCTGAGGACAATTGTAGCTAATGATAACGCTAGGTACCGCAAAACTGTGTCTCTCTTTCTCTCAGACCTGTGGGTAGCTGCTATATGAATTATAACATGCCTTACGTGGACTCCTGGGTTATTACTGTTCATTTGCATTTGAGTGGCAGCAGGATTATATTGATGTTGAATGCTGAATGAGATTGAGTCAATGAGAAGGAGTTTGACGTGCGGCTCAACAAACTAGCCACGGCCACAAACCCTTTTTCTGAAGGATAATGCGTTTTCTGTTACTCATGGAGATACTTTGTGTATATAAATCTCAGATAAAAATGAGGACAGGCTGCATGATCACGTCTGCTGTAGCTGACGTTTGTAGATCTCCTGTAGACGCGGCCTTATTCTAACCAAACACTTACAGTTAGATTTTAAACCGTACAGAGTGGAGAGGAGAGGAGAGAAAAATAAAGTTCTAGAGACTTCTTCAGCAGACTGATCTGAAAGGCCATGACACTTCCCATTAACAGGAACACCCTCACAGCAAGAGCCTTTTTGATTGGCTGGTGGGTGGCGGCGGTGACAGAGAGAGAGACAGAGAGAGAGAGTGCACACACGTCTCAAATGGCAACCTATTCCCTATATAGTGCACTACTTTTGACCAGGGCCCATAAGCACATCAAAAAAAGGGCCTAGCTATGTGGCCGAGGCTGTTAAGACGTGTCGAAAACTAGTGTAAAGGAATAGGGTGCCAATTGGGACGTAGACAGAGAGAGAAAAGTGAGAACAGCTCTTGTCTGTCTTCATTGACATTTCCATGGCGGCTGGTTTCTCCTTTCTCTCCGAGTGACCTCTATGAATTTAATTAGCATATTGTAGACCTGGAGGGGTTTTGGTTTAAAGATCACCCCTTCATTCTGACTCCCTGACCGGGCCCCACATCATGGATGCATCCCAAATTGCATTCCAATTCCCTACATAGTGCACTAGGTTTGACCAGAGCCCTATAGGCCTAGGATGCTATTTGGGATGCAGACCCAGTGATTCTCGCAGGGTTCAGAATCTGAATGGAAGGGAAATAATGAGCTCTTGTAGTCGTTAAATGATATCCTCTCCACTCCACAAGCCATCACTCTAGTTCATAATGAATGTAGCCCCAGCCTTATAGGCTTTGGTGATTAAGACAGTGGCCCTGTGAACTGAATTAGTTGAACGTATGGAGCAATATTTACCTGGGTGAAACATCCAATCAGGTGAGCCTATGTTATCCCTCCTTACAACCAGCTGGGTCGTTGGGAGCATACATAAATGATTTGCTACACAGACACCGGTCAACCGTCTGGGAATTTCCAGGGATAAGGTTATATATATAATACCCCTGTGAAACATTTCATCTTTTTATTTTCTAGATATGAACTGAGTAAGGAAGGTAAATGTAGTACTGGGGATGTTCTATTGGACTGGTTGAACTGACTTGTCACAGTTGAGTTGTAATTGTGTATATATATATATATATATATATATATATATATATATATATCTTACAAAGGCTGTGCTAATTTGATATTGATATACTCGGAACACTTACATCACTTTCACCTCTACTGTACTGTGCTGCAATTGGTCTACTGTAGACCAGGTAGTCTCTGATTGGTCTACTGTAGACCAGGTAGTCCCTGATTGGTCTACTGTAGACCAGGTAGTCCCTGATTGATCTACTGTAGACCAGGTAGTCCCTGATTGGTCTACTGTAGACCAGGTAGTCTCTGATTGGTCTACTGTAGACCAGGTAGTCTCTGATTGGTCTACTGTAGACCAGGTTAGTCTCTGATTGGTCTACTGTAGACCCGGTAGTCTCTGATTGGTCTACTGTAGACTAGGTAGTCCCTGATTGGTCTTCCGTAGACCAGGTAGTCCCTGATTGGTCTACCGTAGACCAGGTAGTCCCTGATTGGTCTACTGTAGACCAGGTAGTCCCTGATAGGTCTACTGTAGACCAGGTAGTCTCTGATTGGTCTACTGTAGACCAGGTAGTCCCTGATTGGTCTACTGTAGACCAGGTAGTCTCTGATTGGTCTACTATAGGGTTGCAACAATTCTCGTAGCATTTCCAAAATTCCTTGGTGTTCCAGAAATCCTGGTTGGAAGATTCCTGGATTGCTGGACAACCAGGGTATTTGGGGGAAGTTACTGGTATTTTGCTAACTTATTCTACTGTCACAAGAGAAAGAGTGTAAAGTTGGGCGTACAATTTGAAACCGAGACCCCACAGACAATAGTCATGACATGTTTCCCAAGCCCTGGGCTAATGTGTATGTATTCTACCCTGACAAATGATCTCTTTCTTAGGCTATTATCACTCTCTGCTCTGCATCACAGACCATAAATGTTTATGACGGGGAGTAGCAGAAAACTGAACCACACACACACACACACACACACACACACACACACACACACACACACACACACACACACACACACACACACACACACACACACACACACACACACACACACACACACACACACACACACACACCACACAGTATTTTGATCATCTGTCTTTCTATCACACAAACACATGAAGACTGTTGCTGCCTGTTATAAACTAACACATGAAGACTGTTGCTGCCTGTTATAAACTAACACATGAAATTGCTTAGTGGCTTGTGATGTCAGCTAAGGCATTTAATTTGGTGATTTATCACCAGTTTACCACAAAGCTCTCCACTCTGACACTGCGACACGCCACTTTGAAAAATCACTCACTGCTGTATAATTCACAGGGGAGAGAAAAAATGTTCCTGGCTGTCTGGCTGTCTAGCGCTCAAATGACCAAAGTTTAGGCAATTCCCAGCATCCTTGTCAATGGGAGAAGTGAGCTGAAAGGTCTCAAGTATTTACGTGATTGAAGCCCCTCAACATGGTAGGTAAAGATAAGGTCTACATCTCAAATGGCACCACATGTCTAATGTAGTGCTATGGACCACATATCTTATGTAGTGCTATGGACCACATGTCTTATGTAGTGTCTATGGACCACATGTCTTATGTAGTGTCTATGGACCACATATCTTATGTAGTGCTATGGACCACATGTCTTATGTAGTGTCTATGGACCACATGTCTTATGTAGTGTCTATGGACCACATGTCTTATGTAGTGTCTATGGACCACATGTCTTATGTAGTGTCTTTGGACCACATGTCTTATGTAGTGCTTGGACCACATGTCTTATGTAGTGTCTATGGACCACATGTCTTATGTAGTGTCTATGGTGTCTTGGGACCACATGTCTTATGTAGTGTCTATGGACCACATGTCTTATGTAGTGTCTTTGGACCACATGTCTTATGTAGTGCTATGGACCTATGGACCACATATCTTATGTAGTGCTATGGACCACATGTCTTATGTAGTGTCTATGGACCACATGTCTTATGTAGTGTCTATGGACCACATGTCTTATGTATGGACCACATGTCTTATGTAGACCACATGTCTTGGGACCACATGTCTTATGTAGTGTCTATGGACCACATGTCTTATGTAGTGTCTTTGGACCACATGTCTTATGTAGTGCTATGGACCACATGTCTTATGTAGTGTCTATGGACCACATGTCTTATGTAGTGTCTTGGGACCACATGTCTTATGTAGTGTCTATGGACCACATGTCTTATGTAGTGTCTTTGGACCACATGTCTTATGTAGTGCTATGGACCACATGTCTTATGTAGTGTCTAGGGACCACAGGTCTTATGTAGTGTCTAGGGACCACATGTCTTACGTAGTGCTATGGACCACATGTCTTATGTAGTGTCTATGGACCACATGTCTTATGTAGGGCATATAGACCACATGTCTTATGTAGTGCTATGGACCACATGTCTAATGTAGTGTCTATGGACCACATGTCTAATGTAGTGTCTATGAACCACATGTCTAATGTAGTGTCTATGAACCACATGTCTAATGTAGTGTCTATGAACCACATGTCTAATGTAGTGTCTATGGACCACATGTCTAATGTAGTGTCTATGGACCCACATGTCTAATGTAGTGTCTATGGACCACATGTCTTATGTAGTGTCTATGGACCACATGTCTATGGACACATGTCTAATGTAGTGTCTTATGTCTAATGTAGTGCCTATGGACCACATACTCTTCTTATGTAGTGTCTATGGACCACATGTCTTATGTAGTGTCTATGGACCACATGTCTAATGTAGTGTCTATGGACCACATGTCTAATGTAGTGTCTATGAACCACATGTCTAATGTAGTGTCTATGAACCACATGTCTAATGTAGTGTCTATGAACCACATGTCTAATGTAGTGTCTATGGACCACATGTCTAATGTAGTGTCTATGAACCACATGTCTAATGTAGTGTCTATGAACCACATGTCTAATGTAGTGTCTATGGATAGTCATTGATAACGCCACAGGACGTCAAAGTTCATCTTTAATCAGATTTATTCATTTCCTTCAAAACAAAAAACTATTTGTTGGAATGTGCTTTGTGGCTGCCGCGAAAAAGGCTAGTGACATGTCGTCTTGGAGACGACGATCATATGCCTTGACTCAAGTGTTCCGTTTGTACATGTGTATTTGCGGGGCACAATAAAAAAAGAAACCAAGCCAAGCATCACACAGTTCTTCTCACTAAAGTCCCCTTCCTGTCTCACTTATTCAATTTGAGTTTTGACCGCTCCTTACATACACCCGTGCTGAGTGCCCACAGAAGCTCCAGTTAGCCCTACAGAAATAAATGCCTATAAACTCTAGTTCATAATGAATGTTGCCCCGGCCTATGTGTGTTCTTGTGTTCTTTGGTGATTAAAGTGCCCCTGTGAACTAAATTAGGTGAGCCGTCGTAGATTGAACAACGGGAATGAGGACTGTCACGGTAGATGGATCATCAGGAATGAGGACTGCCACGGTAGATGGAACAACAGGAATGATGACTGCCACGGTAGATGGAATAACAGGGGTGAGGACTGCCATGGTAGATGGAACAACATAAATGAGGACTGCCACGGTAGATGGAACAACAGGAAGGATGACTGCCACGGTAGATGGAACAACAGGAAGGAGGACTGCCACGGTAGATGTAACAACAGGGATGAGGACTGCCATTGCTGATGGAACAATAGGAATGAGGACTGCCAAGGTAGATGGAACAACATTGATGAGGACTGTCACGGTAGATGCAACAACATTGATGAGGAATCCTCCCTGCCTGGTCTTCCAACACACTCGGGTGTAGATACATTTTACATTTAGTGTCTTTTGTTTGAATGAATTCACAACTGTTTTGGTCAAATGGGAAAATCCATCTCCCTGGCTGGAGAACAATGATGTACATGCTACCTGTTGGTGATTCACATTAAAGTAGTTCTACACTCTATACTATACGGCACGGTACACTTAATTTACAAATGTAAAACCCACCTCAACCTTCTATAGGGCCTCAAGAACATTATAGCATTCACAACATCGGTCCAATACATTTTATCTGTTGGTAATACATGAGTTCTATAGAGTATAGTCTCCATGTTGTGTTACATACAGTACAGTACTATACTAGTCTCCATGTTGTGTTCTATACAGTACAGTACTATATTAGTCTCCATGTTGTGTTCTATACAGTACAGTACTATATTAGTCTCCATGTTGTGTTCTATACAGTACAGTACTATATTAGTCTCCATGTTGTGTTCTATACAGTACAGTACTATATTAGTCTCCATGTTGTGTTCTATACAGTACAGTACTATATTAGTCTCCATGTTGTGTTCTATACTATATTAGTCTCCATGTTGTGTTCTATACTATATTAGTCTCCATGTTGTGTTCTATACAGTACAGTACTATATTAGTCTCCATGTTGTGTTCTATACAGTACAGTACTATATTAGTCTCCATGTTGTGTTCTATACTATACTAGTCTCCATGTTGTGTTCTATACTATACTAGTCTCCATGTTGTGTTCTATACAGTACAGTACTATATTAGTCTCCATGTTGTGTTCTATACTATACTAGTCTCCATGTTGTGTTCTATACTATACTAGTCTCCATGTTGTGTTCTATACAGTACAGTACTATATTAGTCTCCATGTTGTGTTCTATACAGTACAGTACTATAGTAGTCTCCATGTTGTGTTCTATACTATACTAGTCTCCATGTTGTGTTCTATACAGTACAGTACTATATTAGTCTCCATGTTGTGTTCTATACTATATTAGTCTCCATGTTGTGTTCTATACTATATTAGTCTCCATGTTGTGTTCTATACAGTACAGTACTATATTAGTCTCCATGTTGTGTTCTATACTATATTAGTCTCCATGTTGTGTTCTATACTTATTAGTTCATGTTGTGTTCTATACTATATTAGTCTCCATGTTGTGTTCTATACTGTATTAGTCTCCATGTTGTGTTCTATACTATATTAGTCTCCATGTTGTGTTCTATACTATACTAGTCTCCATGTTGTGTTCTATACTATACTAGTCTCCATGTTGTGTTCTATACTATATTAGTCTCCATGTTGTGTTCTATACTATACTAGTCTCCATGTTGTGTTCTATACAGTACAGTACTATATTAGTCTCCATCTTGTGTTCTATACAATATTAGTCTCCATGTTGTGTTCTATACTATATTAGTACCCATGTTGTGTTCTATATGTTGTGTTCAGTACTATATTAGTCTCCATGTTGTGTTCTATACAATATTATTCTCCATGTTGTGTTCTATACAGTACAGTACTATATTAGTCTCCATGTTGTGTTCTATACAGTACAGTACTATATTAGTCTCCATGTTGTGTTCTATACAGTACAGTACTATATTAGTCTCCATGTTGTGTTCTATACTATATTAGTCTCCATGTTGTGTTCTATACTATATTAGTCTCCATGTTGTGTTCTATACTATATTAGTCTCCATGTTGTGTTCTATACAGTACAGTACTATATTAGTACCCATGTTGTGTTCTATACAGTACAGTACTATATTAGTCTCCATGTTGTGTTCTATACTATATTAGTCTCCATGTTGTGTTCTATACTAAATTAGTCTCCATGTTGTGTTCTATACTATACTAGTCTCCATGTTGTGTTCTATACTATACTAAATTAGTCTCCATGTTGTGTTCTATACTATATTAGTCTCCATGTTGTGTTCTAGTCTCCATACTATATTAGTCTCCATGTTGTGTTCTATACTATATTAGTCTCCATGTTGTGTTCTATACTATATTAGTCTCCATGTTGTGTTCTATACAGTACAGTACTATATTAGTCTCCATGTTGTGTTCTATACTATATTAGTCTCCATGTTGTGTTCTATACAGTACAGTACTATATCAGTCTCCATGTTGTGTTCTATACTAAATTAGTCTCCATGTTGTGTTCTATACTATATTAGTCTCCATGTTGTGTTCTATACTATATTAGTCTCCATGTTGTGTTCTATACTATATTAGTCTCCATGTTGTGTTCTATACTATATTAGTCTCCATGTTGTGTTCTATACTATATTAGTCTCCATGTTGTGTTCTATACAGTACAGTACTATATTAGTCTCCATGTTGTGTTCTATACTATATTAGTCTTCATGTTGTGTTCTATACAGTACAGTACTATATTAGTCTCCATGTTGTGTTCTATACTATACTAGTCTCCATGTTGTGTTCTATACTATACTAGTCTCCATGTTGTGTTCTATACAGTACAGTACTATATTAGTCTCCATGTTGTGTTCTATACAGTACAGTACTATATTAGTCTCCATGTTGTGTTCTATACAGTACAGTACTATATTAGTCTCCATGTTGTGTTCTATACTATACTAGTCTCCATGTTGTGTTCTATACAGTACAGTACTATATTAGTCTCCATGTTGTGTTCTATACTATATTAGTCTCCATGTTGTGTTCTATACTATATTAGTCTCCATGTTGTGTTCTATACAGTACAGTACTATATTAGTCTCCATGTTGTGTTTTATTCAGTACAGTACTATATTAGTCTCCATGTTGTGTTCTATACTATACTAGTCTCCATGTTGTGTTCTATACTATACTAGTCTCCATGTTGTGTTCTATACAGTACAGTACTATATTAGTCTCCATGTTGTGTTCTATACTATACTAGTCTCCATGTTGTGTTCTATACTATACTAGTCTCCATGTTGTGTTCTATACAGTACAGTACTATATTAGTCTCCATGTTGTGTTCTATACTATACTAGTCTCCATGTTGTGTTCTATACTATACTAGTCTCCATGTTGTGTTCTATACAGTACAGTACTATATTAGTCTCCATGTTGTGTTCTATACTATATTAGTCTCCATGTTGTGTTCTATACTATATTAGTCTCCATGTTGTGTTCTATACAGTACAGTACTATATTAGTCTCCATGTTGTGTTCTATACTATATTAGTCTCCATGTTGTGTTCTATACTATATTAGTCTCCATGTTGTGTTTTATTCAGTACAGTACTATATTAGTCTCCATGTTGTGTTCTATACTATACTAGTCTCCATGTTGTGTTCTATACTATATTAGTCTCCATGTTGTGTTCTATACTATACTAGTCTCCATGTTGTGTTCTATACAGTACAGTACTATATTAGTCTCCATCTTGTGTTCTATACAATATTAGTCTCCATGTTGTGTTCTATACTATATTAGTACCCATGTTGTGTTCTATACAGTACAGTACTATATTAGTCTCCATGTTGTGTTCTATACAATATTAGTCTCCATGTTGTGTTCTATACAGTACAGTACTATATTAGTCTCCATGTTGTGTTCTATACAGTACAGTACTATATTAGTCTCCATGTTGTGTTCTATACAGTACAGTACTATATTAGTCTCCATGTTGTGTTCTATACTATATTAGTCTCCATGTTGTGTTCTATACTATATTAGTCTCCATGTTGTGTTCTATACTATATTAGTCTCCATGTTGTGTTCTATACAGTACAGTACTATATTAGTACCCATGTTGTGTTCTATACAGTACAGTACTATATTAGTCTCCATGTTGTGTTCTATACTATATTAGTCTCCATGTTGTGTTCTATACTAAATTAGTCTCCATGTTGTGTTCTATACTATACTAGTCTCCATGTTGTGTTCTATACTATACTAGTCTCCATGTTGTGTTCTATACTAAATTAGTCTCCATGTTGTGTTCTATACTATATTAGTCTCCATGTTGTGTTCTATACTATATTAGTCTCCATGTTGTGTTCTATACAATATTAGTCTCCATGTTGTGTTCTATACAGTACAGTACTATATTAGTCTCCATGTTGTGTTCTATACTATATTAGTCTCCATGTTGTGTTCTATACAGTACAGTACTATATCAGTCTCCATGTTGTGTTCTATACTAAATTAGTCTCCATGTTGTGTTCTATACTATATTAGTCTCCATGTTGTGTTCTATACTATATTAGTCTCCATGTTGTGTTCTATACTAAATTAGTCTCCATGTTGTGTTCTATACTATATTAGTCTCCATGTTGTGTTCTATACTATATTAGTCTCCATGTTGTGTTCTATACTATATTAGTCTCCATGTTGTGTTCTATACTATATTAGTCTCCATGTTGTGTTCTATACAGTACAGTACTATATTAGTCTCCATGTTGTGTTCTATACTATATTAGTCTTCATGTTGTGTTCTATACAGTACAGTACTATATTAGTCTCCATGTTGTGTTCTATACTATACTAGTCTCCATGTTGTGTTCTATACTATACTAGTCTCCATGTTGTGTTCTATACAGTACAGTACTATATTAGTCTCCATGTTGTGTTCTATACAGTACAGTACTATATTAGTCTCCATGTTGTGTTCTATACAGTACAGTACTATATTAGTCTCCATGTTGTGTTCTATACTATACTAGTCTCCATGTTGTGTTCTATACAGTACAGTACTATATTAGTCTCCATGTTGTGTTCTATACTATATTAGTCTCCATGTTGTGTTCTATACTATATTAGTCTCCATGTTGTGTTCTATACAGTACAGTACTATATTAGTCTCCATGTTGTGTTTTATTCAGTACAGTACTATATTAGTCTCCATGTTGTGTTCTATACTATACTAGTCTCCATGTTGTGTTCTATACTATACTATTCTCCATGTTGTGTTCTATACAGTACAGTACTATATTAGTCTCCATGTTGTGTTCTATACTATACTAGTCTCCATGTTGTGTTCTATACTATACTAGTCTCCATGTTGTGTTCTATACAGTACAGTACTATATTAGTACCCATGTTGTGTTCTATACAGTACAGTACTATATTAGTCTCCATGTTGTGTTCTATACTATAGTCTCCATGTTGTGTTCTATACAGTACAGTACTATATTAGTCTCCATGTTGTGTTCTATACTATATTAGTCCATGTTGTGTTCTATACTATATTAGTCTCCATGTTGTGTTCTATACTATATTAGTCTCCATGTTGTGTTCTATACTATATTAGTCTCCATGTTGTGTTCTATACTAGTACTATATTAGTCTCCATGTTGTGTTCTATACTTCTATACTATATTAGTCTCCATGTTGTGTTTTATTCATACAGTACTATATTAGTCTCCATGTTGTGTTCTATACTATTAGTCTCCATGTTGTGTTCTATACTATATTAGTCTCCATGTTGTGTTCTATACTATACTAGTCTCCATGTTGTGTTCTATACAGTACAGTACTATATTAGTCTCCATGTTGTGTTCTATACAATATTAGTCTCCATGTTGTGTACTATACTATATTAGTCCATGTTGTGTTCTATACAGTACAGTACTATATTAGTCTATGTTGTATTAGTCTCCATGTTGTGTTCTATACAGTACAGTACTATATTAGTCTCCATGTTGTGTTCTATACAGTACATACTATATTAGTCTCCATGTTGTGTTCTTCAGTACAGTACTATATTAGTCTCCATGTTGTGTTCTATACTATATTAGTCTCCATGTTGTGTTCTATACTATATTAGTCTCCATGTTTGTGTTCTATTTTAGTCTCCATACAGTACAGTACTATATTAGTCTCCATGTTGTGTTCTATACAGTACAGTACTATATTAGTCTCCATGTTGTGTTCTATACTATATTAGTCTCCATGTTGTGTTCTATACTATATTAGTCTCCATGTTGTGTTCTATACTATACTAGTCTCCATGTTGTACAGTACAGTACTATATTAGTCTCCATGTTGTGTTCTATACAGTACAGTACTATATTAGTCTCCATGTTGTGTTCTATACAGTACATACTATATTAGTCTCCATGTTGTGTTCTATACTATATTAGTCTCCATGTTGTGTTCTATACAGTATATTAGTCTCCATGTTGTGTTCTATACTATATTAGTCTCCATGTTGTGTTCTATACAGTATATTAGTCTCCATGTTGTGTTCTATACAGTACAGTACTATATTAGTCTCCATGTTGTGTTCTATACTATATTAGTCTCCATGTTGTGTTCTATACTCCAAATTAGTCTCCATGTTGTGTTCTATACTATACTAGTCTCCATGTTGTGTTCTATACTATACTAGTCTCCATGTTGTGTTCTATATAAATTAGTCTCCATGTTGTGTTCTATACTATATTAGTCTCCATGTTGTGTTCTATACAGTACAGTACTATATTAGTCTCCATGTTGTGTTCTATACTATATTAGTCTCCATGTTGTGTTCTATACAGTACAGTACTATATTAGTCTCCATGTTGTGTTCTATACTATATTAGTCTCCATGTTGTGTTCTATACAGTACAGTACTATATTAGTCTCCATGTTGTGTTCTATACTATATTAGTCTCCATGTTGTGTTCTATACTATATTAGTCTCCATGTTGTGTTCTATACTATATTAGTCTCCATGTTGTGTTCTATACTATATTAGTCTCCATGTTGTGTTCTATACTATATTAGTCTCCATGTTGTGTTCTATACTATATTAGTCTCCATGTTGTGTTCTATACTGTATTAGTCTCCATGTTGTGTTCTATACTATATTAGTCTCCATGTTGTGTTCTATACAGTACAGTACTATATTAGTCTCCATGTTGTGTTCTATACTATACTAGTCTCCATGTTGTGTTCTATACTATACTAGTCTCCATGTTGTGTTCTATACAGTACAGTACTATATTAGTCTCCATGTTGTGTTCTATACAGTACAGTACTATATTAGTCTCCATGTTGTGTTCTATACAGTACAGTACTATATTAGTCTCCATGTTGTGTTCTATACAGTACAGTACTATATTAGTCTCCATGTTGTGTTCTATACTGTATTAGTCTCCATGTTGTGTTCTATACTATACTAGTCTCCATGTTGTGTTCTATACAGTACAGTACTATATTAGTCTCCATGTTGTGTTCTATACTATATTAGTCTCCATGTTGTGTTCTATACTATATTAGTCTCCATGTTGTGTTCTATACTATATTAGTCTCCATGTTGTGTTCTATACTATATTAGTCTCCATGTTGTGTTCTATACAGTACAGTACTATATTAGTCTCCATGTTGTGTTCTATACTATATTAGTCTCCATGTTGTGTTCTATACTATACTAGTCTCCATGTTGTGTTCTATACAGTACAGTACTATATTAGTCTCCATGTTGTGTTCTATACTATATTAGTCTCCATGTTGTGTTCTATACTATACTAGTCTCCATGTTGTGTTCTATACTATATTAGTCTCCATGTTGTGTTCTATACTATATTAGTCTCCATGTTGTGTTCTATACTATATTAGTCTCCATGTTGTGTTCTATACAGTACAGTACTATATTAGTCTCCATGTTGTGTTCTATACTGTATTAGTCTCCATGTTGTGTTCTATACTATACTAGTCTCCATGTTGTGTTCTATACAGTACAGTACTATATTAGTCTCCATGTTGTGTTCTATACTATATTAGTCTCCATGTTGTGTTCTATACTATACTAGTCTCCATGTTGTGTTCTATACAGTACAGTACTATATTAGTCTCCATGTTGTGTTCTATACTATACTAGTCTCCATGTTGTGTTCTATACAGTACAGTACTATATTAGTCTCCATGTTGTGTTCTATACTATATTAGTCTCCATGTTGTGTTCTATACTATACTAGTCTCCATGTTGTGTTCTATACAGTACAGTACTATATTAGTCTCCATGTTGTGTTCTATACTATATTAGTCTCCATGTTGTGTTCTATACTATATTAGTCTCCATGTTGTGTTCTATACTATATTAGTCTCCATGTTGTGTTCTATACTATTAGTCTTATGTTGTGTACTCCATGTTGTGTTCTATACTATATTAGTCTCCATGTTGTGTTCTATACTATATTAGTCTCCATGTTGTGTTCTATACTATAATAGTCTCCATGTTGTGTTCTATACAGTACAGTACTATATTAGTCTCCATGTTGTGTTCTATACTGTATTAGTCTCCATGTTGTGTTCTATATAATATTAGTCTCCATGTTGTGTTCTATACTATATTAGTCTCCACGTTGTGTTCTATACTATATTAGTCTCCACGTTGTGTTCTATACAGTACAGTACTAAATTAGTCTCCATGTTGTGTTCTATACAGTACAGTACTATACTAGTCTCCATGTTGTGTTCTATACTGTATTAGTCTCCACGTTGTGTTCTATACTATATTAGTCTCCACGTTGTGTTCTATACAGCACAGTACTATATTAGTCTCCACGTTGTGTTCTATACAGTACAGTACTATATTAGTCTCCATGTTGTGTTCTATACATATTAGTCTCCATGTTGTGTTCTATATAATATTAGTCTCCATGTTGTGTTCTATACTATATTATACTATATTATTAGTCTCCATGTTGTGTTCTATACAGTACTAGTACTATATTAGTCTCCATGTTGTGTTCTATACTATATTAGTCTCCATGTTGTGTTCTATACTATTAGTCTCCATGTTGTGTTCTATACAGTACAGTACTATATTAGTCTCCATGTTGTGTTCTATACTATATTAGTCTCCATGTTGTGTTCTATACTAGTCTCCATGTTGTGTTCTAGTACTATATTAGTCTCCATGTTGTGTTCTATACTATATTAGTCTCCATGTTGTGTTCTATACTATATTAGTCTCCATGTTGTGTTCTATACAGTACAGTACTATATTAGTCTCCATGTTGTGTTCTATACTGTATTAGTCTCCATGTTGTGTTCTATACTATACTAGTCTCCATGTTGTGTTCTATACAGTACAGTACTATATTAGTCTCCATGTTGTGTTCTATACTATTAGTCTCCATGTTGTACTATTAGTCTCCATGTTGTGTTCTATTAGTCTCCATGTTGTGTACAGTACTATATTAGTCTCCATGTTGTGTTCTATACTATATTAGTCTCCATGTTGTGTTTTATTCAGTACAGTACTATATTAGTCTCCATGTTGTGTTCTATACTATACTAGTCTCCATGTTGTGTTCTATACTATATTAGTCTCCATGTTGTGTTCTATACAGTACAGTACTATATTAGTCTCCATGTTGTGTTCTATACAGTACAGTACTATATTAGTCTCCATGTTGTGTTCTATACTATATTAGTCTCCATGTTGTGTTCTGTACTATACTATATTAGTCTCCATGTTGTGTATCTACAGTACTATATTAGTCTCCATGTTGTGTTCTATACTATATTAGTCTCCATGTTGTGTTCTATACTATATTAGTCTCCATGTTGTGTTCTAGTCTCCATGTTGTGTTCTATACAGTCTCCAGTTCTATACTATATTAGTCTCCATGTTGTGTTCTATACTATATTAGTCTCCATGTTGTGTTCTATACAGTACAGTACTATATTAGTCTCCATGTTGTGTTCTATACTATATTAGTCTCCATACTATGTTGTGTTCTATTAGTCTCCATGTTGTGTTCTATACTATATTAGTCTCCATGTTGTGTTCTATACAGTACAGTACTATATTAGTCTCCATGTTGTGTTCTATACAGTACAGTACTATATTAGTCTCCATGTTGTGTTCTATACTGTATTAGTCTCCATGTTGTGTTCTATACTATATTAGTCTCCATGTTGTGTTCTATACAATATTAGTCTCCATGTTGTGTTCTATACTATATTAGTCTCCATGTTGTGTTCTATACAGTACAGTACTATATTAGTCTCCATGTTGTGTTCTACAGTAGTCTCCATGTTAGTTCTACTATATTAGTCTCCATGTTGTGTTCTATAGTACAGTACTATATTAGTCTCCATGTTGTGTTCTATACAGTACAGTCTACTATATTAGTCTCCATGTTGTGTTCTATACTATATTAGTCTCCATGTTGTGTTCTCCATGTTGTGTTCTATTAGTCTCCATGTTGTGTTCTATACAGTACAGTACTATATTAGTCTCCATGTTGTGTTCTATACTATACTAGTCTCCATGTTGTGTTCTATACAGTACAGTACTATATTAGTCTCCATGTTGTGTTCTATACTATATTAGTCTCCATGTTGTGTTCTATACAGTACAGTACTATACTAGTCTCCATGTTGTGTTCTATTCTATACAGTCTCCATGTTGTGTTCTACTATATTAGTCTCCATGTTGTGTTCTATACTATATTAGTCTCCATGTTGTGTTCTATACTATATTAGTCTCCATGTTGTGTTCTATACAGTACAGTACTATATTAGTCTCCATGTTGTGTTCTATACAGTACAGTACTATATTAGTCTCCATGTTGTGTTCTATACTATACTAGTCTCCATGTTGTGTTCTATACAGTACAGTACTATATTAGTCTCCATGTTGTGTTCTATACAGTACAGTACTATATTAGTCTCCATGTTGTGTTCTATACAGTACAGTACTATATTAGTCTCCATGTTGTGTTCTATACAGTACAGTACTATATTAGTCTCCATGTTGTGTTCTATACAGTACAGTACTATATTAGTCTCCATGTTGTGTTCTATACTATACTAGTCTCCATGTTGTGTTCTATACAGTACAGTACTATATTAGTCTCCATGTTGTGTTCTATACTATATTAGTCTCCATGTTGTGTTCTATACTATACTAGTCTCCATGTTGTGTTCTATACAGTACAGTACTATATTAGTCTCCATGTTGTGTTCTATACAGTACAGTACTATATTAGTCTCCATGTTGTGTTCTATACTGTATTAGTCTCCATGTTGTGTTCTATACTATATTAGTCTCCATGTTGTGTTCTATACAGTACAGTACTATATTAGTCTCCATGTTGTGTTCTATACTATATTAGTCTCCATGTTGTGTTCTATACTATATTAGTCTCCATGTTGTGTTCTATACTATATTAGTCTCCATGTTGTGTTCTATATATATTAGTCTCCATGTTGTGTTCTATACTATATTAGTCTCCATGTTGTGTTCTATATATATTAGTCTCCACTATACTATATTAGTCTCCATGTTGTGTTCTATACTATATTAGTCTCCATGTTGTGTTCTATACAGTACAGTACTATATTAGTCTCCATGTTGTGTTCTATACTATATTAGTCTCCATGTTGTGTTCTATATTAGTCTCCATGTTGTGTTCTATACTATTAGTCTCCATGTTGTGTTCTATACTATATTAGTCTCCATGTTGTGTTCTATACTATATTAGTCTCCATGTTGTGTTCCTAGTCTCCATATTAGTCTCCATGTTGTGTTCTATACTATATTAGTCTCCATGTTGTGTTCTATACTATATTAGTCTCCATGTTGTGTTCTATACTATATTAGTCTCCATGTTGTGTTCTATACTATATTAGTCTCCATGTTGTGTTCTATACTATATTAGTCTCCATGTTGTGTTCTATACAGTACAGTACTATATTAGTCTCCATGTTGTGTTCTATACTGTATTAGTCTCCATGTTGTGTTCTATATAATATTAGTCTCCATGTTTTGTTCTATACTATATTAGTCTCCACGTTGTGTTCTATACAGTACAGTACTATATTAGTCTCCATGTTGTGTTCTATACTATATTAGTCTCCATGTTGTGTTCTATACAGTACAGTACTATATTAGTCTCCATGTTGTGTTCTATACTATATTAGTCTCCATGTTGTGTTCTATACTATATTAGTCTCCATGTTGTGTTCTATACAGTACAGTACTATATTAGTCTCCATGTTGTGTTCTATACTATATTAGTCTCCATGTTGTGTTCTATACTATAGTCTCCATGTTGTGTCTCTCCATGTTGTGTTCTATACTATATTAGTCTCCATGTTGTGTTCTATACTATATTAGTCTCCATGTTGTGTTCTATACTATATTAGTCTCCACAGTACTATATTAGTCTCCATGTTGTGTTCTATACAGTACAGTACTTATTAGTCTCCATGTTGTGTTCTATACTATACTAGTCTCCATGTTGTGTTCTATACAGTACAGTACTATATTAGTCTCCATGTTGTGTTCTATACTATATTAGTCCATGTTGTGTTCTATACTATATTAGTCTCCATGTTGTGTTCTATACTATATTAGTCTCCATGTTGTGTTCTATAGTACTACTATTAGTCTCCATGTTGTGTTCTATACTATATTAGTCTCCATGTTGTGTTCTATACAGTACAGTACTATATTAGTCTCCATGTTGTGTTCTATACTATATTAGTCTCCATGTTGTGTTCTATACTATATTAGTCTCCATGTTGTGTTCTATACTATATTAGTACAGTACTATATTAGTGTTCCATGTTGTGTGTCTATCTATACTATATTAGTCTCCATGTTGTGTTCTATACAGTACAGTACTATATTAGTCTCCATGTTGTGTTCTAGTACTATATTAGTCTCCATGTTGTGTTCTATACAGTACAGTACTATATTAGTCTCCATGTTGTGTTCTATAGTCTCCATGTTGTGTTCTATACTATATTAGTCTCCATGTTGTGTTCTATACAGTACAGTACTATATTAGTCTCCATGTTGTGTTCTATACAGTACAGTACTATATTAGTCTCCATGTTGTGTTCTATATTAGTCTCCTGTATTAGTCTCCATGTTGTGTTCTATACTATATTAGTCTCCATGTTGTGTTCTATACAGTACAGTACTATATTAGTCTCCATGTTGTGTTCTATACTAGTACTATATTAGTCTCCATGTTGTGTTCTATACTATTAGTCTCCATGTTGTGTTCTATACTATACAGTACTATATTAGTCTCCATGTTGTGTTCTATACTATATTAGTCCAGTTCTATACTATATTAGTCTCCATGTTGTGTTCTATACAGTACAGTACTATAGTCTCCATGTTGTGTTCTATACTATATTAGTCTCCATGTTGTGTTCTATACTATACTAGTCTCCATGTTGTGTTCTATCTATACTATATTAGTCTCCATGTTGTGTTCTTGTACAGTTCTCCATGTTGTACTATATTAGTCTCCATGTTGTGTTCTATACAGTACAGTACTATATTAGTCTCCATGTTGTGTTCTATACTATACTAGTCTCCATGTTGTGTTC